>NC_044976.1:19463201-19640423 GCF_008728515.1 Papio anubis | reverse complement strand
CCCCGTCTCTACTAAAAAATACAAAAAACTAGCCGGGCGAGATGGCGGGCGCCTGTAGTCCCAGCTACTCGCGAGGCTGAGGCAGGAGCTTACTTTGCTTCAAAAAGCCTATTTAAGAAAAACCTGAGTAATTTCAACATATTCCTGGTGATATGGCATGGGTACTGAAGGAAATTGCATGGTAAGAATGAAGAGAAGTGCAATTAAAAACACATATACTAGAATCTGATGCGAAAATAGAGCCAGAACACCTGGTATAGGTCCTATACTGTGGCCGGGCGCGGTGGCTCAAGCCTGTAATCCCAGCACTTTGGGAGGCCGAGACGGGTGGATCACGATGTCAGGAGATCGAGACCATCCTGGCTAACACGGTGAAACCCCGTCTCTACTAAAAAATACAAAAAACTAGCCGGGCGAGATGGCGAGCGCTTGTAGTCCCAGCTACTCGGGAGGCTGAGGCAGGAGAATGGCCTGAACCCGGGAGGCGGAACTTGCAGTGAGCTGAGATCCGGCCACTGCACTCCAGCCTGGGCGACAGAGCGAGACTCCGTCTCAAAAAAAAAAAAAAAAAAAAAAGATACATCTCTGCCTGCAGCCTGGAGAAGCAGGACGCTCTAATGGGAAATTCCACTGTGGTGGCCAGTCTTCGTTAAGTTCTTATGGCATCTGAGGTCTTACCCTTGGCACTATAGGGGCCCAAATAAGACACCCATCCCTGTCCTCAGGAGTTCAAGCCTCACACCAGTCTTGCTCTGGCTACTGGTCATCCAGAACATGCTGTTAAGTTCATATCCCATCCCCGCAACCCCACTCACAGCCCCTCAGCAGTACCTGAGCCTCTAGCAGTATTTCCCAAATGAATGATTTACAAACAGGCTCTCCAAAAGGAAGAAGGTTCTTCTGTCCTTCTGGCCAGACAGTGCTGATTCTAATTATTTTCATTATACCGTTCCTTAAAACATAAAACCAGGTACAAACTCTTCAGGACCGTATACTGCCATAAAACGAGATTAAATACAAATACGACCACAAATTTAGATAAACAACATCCATTGAATGTGCTGGATGACATCATTTTGCAGAATCGAAATCACACCCTTTGAATGATGAGTGTTTTGCAGGCTGTGCCAGCGTGCTGTTTGCTGCCTGGCCTTTGTTTTTCCCTTGGCACTCCTGCACTGCTGTGTATGCTGATTCAATTTGCCCAGTTCTTTTCCAGTTTACATGAAGGGGAACCATTAAGGGGGTGAGCACAGCAGGTCTCCATTTGGCCTTCTTTGCTGGGATCCTATCCATCCCTCTATGCTTTAAGGAACTTCATAGTCCTCCAGCATCCCTAATTTTGGAGACTCCACTTCTCCCCTTACCAAACATATTAAAACACACCCACATTCCACATCTAATATTTTTTGCCATGAAAATATTCATTTTTATGCTTTTGCAATTGAAATGATTTCGATTCAATTTTATACTTTCACAGTTGAAATGATTTCACATGCAGGGTGTGCGTGTGTGTGTGTGCGCATCCATGTGTTGTTTTGGTGGTTGCTTTTGTTGCTTTAGAGTCATTACAATTCTTTTTTCAAGATTGGAACATCTTTCAGGCCCTTGGAATTCTCCCAGGCCCAAGCGCTGAGCTCATGGGGCTGCAGAATAAACCAGCCAAGCTGAGACCTGCTCCTTTCTTTCCTCATCTGCCCAAGACAATCAAAGTGGGGCAGCTGGCACCAACCTGACCCCAGGCACAAACCAACCCGGACCCTGAAATTACATTGGTGGCTCTGGATTATGGCTGGATCATTCAGACAAGTCAGGATAGGCCTGTACTCACTGTTTAGAGATGATCACTAAAACGAAGGCCTCAATTTATGAAAATCTTGGTGGAGCCAGATTACCGGGAGTATGCTTGAGGCTCCCCAGTGGCCATGGACTCCAGTTGGAGGCCCCATGGCCTTCAAGGTCAAGTTGCAGCTCCTTGGCCTGGCACTCAAGGTCTGCCATTGTGCCACCAGTTCCCCTTCCCAGCAGTTTTTCTTCCCATCCTTCCCCTGTCTGATATCCAATGTTCTGGCAGCTTCTCCACAGCCAGGCCTTGACCTCTGTTGCCATCTTTGCCTGCAATACCCCCTCTACAGCTTTTCTATATGCTTTTTTGTTTTAGGTTTTAAGTTGCACAGGTAAGACATGTTCATCATAGGAAAATCAGAAAATATAGGTATGCAAAAGTAAATAGAAAAAAATAACCAGTCATCTCATCACATGGAAATGATCATGATTATTTGCTACATATTCTTTTATTTATTTATGTTTTTGAGACAGAATTTTGCTCTTGTCACCCAAGCTGGAGTGCAGTGGCACAATCTCAGCTCACTGCAGTCTCTGCCTCCCGGGTTCAATCGATTCTCCTGTCTCAGCCTCTTAAGTACCTGGGACTACAGGTGCACACCACCATGCCCAGCAATTTTTTGTATTTTTACTAGAGATGGGGTTTCGCCATGTTGGCCAGGCTGATCTCAAACTCCTGACCTCAGGTGATCCACTCGCCTCGCCATCCCAAAGTGCTGGGATTACAGGTGTGAGCCACCGCACCTGGCCTTGCTATACACTCTTTAAATTACAGTTTTTCCATACCTTCATTTATATTAACAAGATACAATGAAAGCTGTTTTTCAGGTGAAGTATTGTAAGCAGACAAAAATCCAGAGACTACTATAACATATACTGATACCCATAACCAAGTTTTGACGAATCCTAATATTTTTAGCATATTTGCTTTGGCTTTTTTTTTTTAATAAAAACTATCAGATACAGTTGAAGCCCCTGGGTGCCCCTTTGCAATCCTTCTGCTGTACTCCTCCCCAGAGTAAATCTCTCAAAAATTTGGGGTTTATCATTCTTATTCATGCACTTGATATGGTTACGCTTCAAATAAATGGCATTATTCCGCACACATCCTTTTGCTAGTTGGTGTTTGGGTTTGACATTATGTTGTAGAGGTGTGTTCACATTGATCTGTGTTCATTCATTCATCCTAGTTCATTCCTTTTGCTTTTGCAAACTGTGCTACACAACATTCTGGTAGGAGTCTTTTTTTTTTTTTTTTTTTTTGAGACGGAGTCTCACTCTGTCACCCAGGCTGGAGTGCAGTGGCCGGATCTCAGCTCACTGCAAGCTCCGCCTCCCGGGTTTACGCCATTCTCCTGCCTCAGCCTCCCGAGTAGCTGGGACTACAGGCGCCTGCCACCTCGCCCGGCTAAGTTTTTGTATTTTTAGTAGAGATGGGGTTTCACTGTGTTAGCCAGAATGGTCTCGATCTCCTGACCTCGTGATCCGCCCGTCTCGGCCTCCCAAAGTGCTGGGATTACAGGCTTGAGCCACCGCGCCCGGCCAGAAGTCTTTATTTGTGTGTGTGAGACAGGGTCTTCCTCTGTCACCCAGGCTGGAGTGCAGTGGTGCGAATATGGCTCCACTGCAGCTTCAACCTCTGGTCCTCCTGTCTCAGCCTCCTGAGTAGCTGGGACTATAAGTGCACACCATCACATCTGACTAATTTACTTTTGGTAGAGATGGGGGTCTCACTGTGTTGCCCAGGCTGCTCTCAAACTCAGCTACTGCACCTGATTACAAGTCTTCATATGTATTGAACACAAGAACACAAATTTTTCTGAGATAAAGACCTAAGATAGAATTGCTAAGTTGTAGGGCACATGCAATATAAAAATTATCCTTTTGCTTAATTCAGCCACAAATCATGAGCATTTTTCCATTTCTTTTCTTTTGTTTTGAGACTGAGTCTCACTCTGTTGCTGGGCTGGAGTGCAGGGGTGCGATCTCGGCTCACTGCAACCTCCACCTCTCGGACTCAAGCGATCTTCCTGCCTCGGCCTCCCAAGTAGCTGGGATTACAGGCACCCACTGCAATGCTCAGCTATTTTTTTTTTCTATTTTAGTAGAGCCGGGGTTTCCGCATGTTGGCCAGGCTGGTCTCGAACTCCTGACCTCTGGTGATTAGCCCACCTTGGCCTCCCAAAGTGCTAGGATTACAGGTGTGTGCCACCTAGCCCAGCACATTTTTCCACTTAAATAGATATTCAACATCAATATATTTTAATGGCTTGTAGAGATTCTGCCAAAATCTCCTCAACGTTATGATAGACATAATGAGTTTCTATTTTTTTCTACCATAATCTACTCTGCGAGGGAAAATTTTTGTAGTTACACTTTTATGCATACTTTTAATTATTTCCATAATTAAAGGAATTTGTAAGTAGAAATTCTTGTTGAAAAGGGATATGTTTTTAAGATCAACTGTCCTGAGAATTCTTGAACCAACTCTTCCTTCCACCTGTAGGGTAGGAGGGCCTGTCTCCCCCAAATGTGGCGCACTTACCTCCTGACAAGCATTTGCCTTTGGAAATCTTGCCTGTCCTTACACTCTCCCCTCTCCTGTCCCTTCTGTTCTCAGCAGATTCTGAGCTGTGGACTCCTGCAGCCTTTACTAACTCTTCATTTTATTTTATTTTATTTTATTTTTTGAGACAGTCTTGCTCTGTTGCCCAGGTTGGACTGCAGTGGTACAAACATGGCTCACTGCAGCCTCGACCTCCTGGGCTCAAGCAATCCTCTCACCTCAGCCTCCTAGGTAGCTGGAACTGCAGGCGTGCACCACTGCCCTGGCTAATTTTTTTATAGAGACAGGATCCCACTGTATTGCCGGGCTGGTCTCAAACTCCTGACCTTGGGTGACCCATCTGCCTTGGCCTCCCAAAGTGCTAGGATTACAGGAATAAGCCACTGCGCCTGGCTCCATTTATGTGAAATTTCTAGAAAAGGAAAAACTAGAGAGACAGAAAGCAGATCAGCGTTTGTCTGGGGATGAAGACAAAAGCAGGGATTAACTGCAAGTGGCTAGGGTGGGATCTTTAGGGGGTGATGCAAGTGTTCTAAAACTGGCTTGTGGTGATGATGGCACAACTCTGAATTTACTAAAAATCATTGAACTATACACTTAAAATGGATGAATGGTATGGCGTGTAGGTTATACCTCAATAAAGAGACACGACGAGTCGGGTGCAGTGGCTCATGCCTATAATCCCAGCACTTTGGGAGGCCAAGGAGGGAGGATCACTTGAGGCCGGGAGACAGAGACAAGTCTGAACAGCACAGTGAGCCCTCATCCCTACTAAAAATTTTAAAATTAGCCAGGTCTGCGTGCAGTGGCTCACGCCTGTAATCCCAGCACTTTTGGAGGCCAAGGCAGGTGGATCACTTGAGCCTAGGAGTTCGAGACCAGATTAGGCAATATAATGAGACTCCATCTCTACAAAAAATAGAAAAAAAAAAAAAAATTAGCTGGGCATGGTGGCACGTGCCTGTAGTCCCAGCTGTGTGAAAGGCTGAAGGGGGAGGATCACTTGAGCCTGGGAGGTTGCAGTGAGGTCGACCTGGGAGCTCGATGCTGAGTTATAATTATGCCACTGCATTCCATCCTAGATGACAGAGCGAGACCTTGTCTAAAAAAAGAGAAAAGAAAAGGAAAAAAGTAGCCAGGCATGGTGATGCCAGTTACTCAGGAGGCTGAGGTAGGAGGATCGCTTGAGCCCAGAAGTTCGAGGCTGTGGTGAGCTGTGATTGCACCACTGCGCTCTAGCCTGGGTGACAGAGCGAGACCTTGTCTCTGAGAGAGAGAGAGACATGACATGACAAAAGGACAGTACCTACATTTGATTTGTAATCTGATTGGAGAGCTAGACAATAGATAAGTCACCAAGAAACCATGTTTAGAATTAGAAATTCTGGCCGGGCGCGGTGGCTCAAGCCTGTAATCCCAGCACTTTGGGAGGCCGAGACGGGCGGATCACGAGGTCAGGAGATCGAGACCATCCTGGTTAATATGGTGAAACCTCGTCTCTACTAAAAAGTACAAAAAACTAGCCGGGCGTGGTGGCGGGCGCCTGTAGTCCCAGCTACTCGGGAGGCTGAGGCAGGAGAATGGCGTGAACCCGGGAGGCGGAGCTTGTAGTGAGCTGAGATCCGGCCACTGCACTCCAGCCTGGGCGACAGAGCGAAACTCCGTCTCAAAAAAAAAAAAAAAAAAAAGAAATTCTGATAAGTGGCTGGGTGTAGTGGCTCACGCCTGTAATCCCAGCACTTTGGGAGGCCAAAGTGGGTGAATCACCTGAAGTCAGGTGTTCGAGAGCAGCATGGCCAACATGGTGAAACCCCGTCTCTACTAAAAACAAAAAATAAAAAATTAGCCAGGTGTGGTGGCACGTGCCTGTAACCCCAGCTACTTGGGAGGCTGAGGCAGGAGAATCACTTGAACCCAGGAGGTGGAGGTTGCAGTGAGCTGAGATCATACCATTGCACTCCAGCCTGGGTGACAAGAGCAAGACTCTGTCTCCAAAAAAAAAAAAAAAGAAAAGAAAGAAAAAAGAAATTCTGATAAGTACAATGAAGGAAATGAGGTGGGTGCAGTGAGGGAGAAGAAAAGGAGAGTTCCCTTAGAGAGGGTCGACAAGAAAGGCTTTTCTGGAGAGTGACATTTGGACTGAGACCTAAAAGGAAGAAAGATGGGGGAGACAGTCCAGGTGAGGGGCAGCCTGGTCTGACTCTGGGGGGGTTAAGAGCTTGGTGTTCTGGAGCTCATGGGAACTCCATGAGCCATGCTTTTATACACATGTTGTAGACTGTCAAAGCGGTGTAGGGGCCGGGCGCGGTGGCTCAAGCCTATAATCCCAGCACTTTGGGAGGCCGAGACGGGCGGATCACGAGGTCAGGAGATTGAGACCATCCTGGCTAACACGGTGAAACCCCGTCTCTACTAAAAAATACAAAAAAAACTAGCCGGGCGTGGCGGCGGGCGCCTGTAGTCCCAGCTACTCGGGAGGCTGAGGCAGGAGAATGGCGTAAACCCGGGAGGCGGAGCTTGCAGTGAGCTGAGATCCGGCCACTGCACTCCAGCCTGGGCGACAGAGCGAGACTCCGTCTCAAAAAAAAAAAAAAAAAAGCGGTGTAGGGACTTGCCCAAGACCACTGGGCACAGGAGCAATGGGGTGGGTGTTTGGAAAAAGTTCTGCTTGTGCCTTGAGTTGGCATCAGCCTTCCTGTCAGTGTGTTCTTGCAGCCAATGCCAACACCCCAATCACACACAGGCTGGCTGGCTTGTCCACACTGGCCTGTCACTGCCCAGGGCTTGGGGCACCATGGGTGGTGGAGGTGTCTGGGCACGTGCTAGGCTAGGAGGCAACAGACATGTGAGAGGTGTGGGAGGTGTGGCTGACTTCATGCTGCCCCAACACCTGCTATGAAAACAGTGTGAGTCACGGGCAGGGATGGCTTTGGGATCCCCGAGACGGGCCCCACCCAGGCCTCAGGTCTGCCAGGACAGACACAGGCTCCAGGTGAACCTGCCCACCCACACCTCCTTTCCTTGTCTAAGACCCTCCTCAATATCCTGCAGTTCCAGAGCGCAGACCAGGATTGAAACCTCCACAATGTCACTTCTTCGCTACGAGACCTCAGACTTCACCAGCCTTGCTCTCCTGTGCTGAACGAGGATGTTGATGTATACGAAAGAACAGATGTGGGATCAGATCCCATGCCCACTTGGCTCCACAGCCCTGGTCTTTCCATCATGCCAGGTCGAGGGGCTTCCTGCAATGGGCCTCACTGAGGGGCGAGTTTAGTGTCCTCAGCTCTCTCCAGCATCCAGATCACCTGAGAGTTTCATGAACTTTGGGACCTGCCTTCAGCCATTTTGGCTTAATTGACCTGAGGTGGGATCCAGGAATCAGTCTCTTTTAAGAGCTCCCCAGGTGATGCAAATGGACCCTTGGGGCTGACAATTGCTGATCCAACCCCTTCATTTTACAAAGGAGGAGACTGCTGAGGTGTGGTGGCTCACACCTGTAATCCCAGCACTTTGGGAGGCCAAGGTGGCTGGACAGCTTAAGCCTAGGCATTGGATACCAGCCTGGGCAATGTGGCAAAAACCCATCTCAACAACAACAACAAAATACAAAAAAAATTAGCCAGGTGTGGTGGTGTGCACCTGTAGTCCTAGCCACTTAGGAGGCTGAGGTGGGAGGATCACTTGAGCTCAAGAGGTTGAGGCTGCAGTGAGCCATGATCTTGCACTCCAGCCTGGGCGACACAGTGAGACTCTGTCTTAAAAAAAAAAAAAAAAAAAGGAGAAGTCTGAGGCCCAGGGACCCTGAGTGACTTTTCCCAGGCCCTGCCTCCCTCCATAGGCAGCTGCAGCTGGAGTCCTCAGGTTCTCCCCTCCACATGAAAGAACCACAGTGATGACATACAAAGCCACGGTGGAGAGCAGGAACTTTAAAATCAGACAGAGTTGGATTCACATCCTTCATTGACACTTACAGGCTGTGTGACCAGGAGCAAATCACTTCACCCCTCTGACCCTCAGGATCTTCATCTGTTAAGATACTGGTCATGTGAGTGCCACATGAGATAGTGTATGCAGAGAAGAGGTGCTTATTAATCAGGCCTCATTTCCTACAAGAGCCTTTCTGTAGGGTTTGATAATTTATGGAGCATCAGCTATGTGCTGGTCCCTGTTTCTGTAGCTGGAGTTGCAGAATTGGGCCTAGGTAGGGGAAACAAAGAGAGTAAACAGACTGAACAAGACAGTGGGAGATGCTACATTAGCAGTAATGCGGGGGGGCTGTAGGGGCACAGATAGGGAAGGCTTCTTAGAGGAGGCGATGGTCTTACATTCAGATAGTTGTTTAGTGTTAAAGCAAACATTATAAAACATTAATCTAAAAAGACAGATTGAGGCCGGGGGTGGTGGTTCACACCTGTAATTCTAGCACTTAGGGAGGCTGAGGCGGGCGGATAACCTGAGGTCAGGAGTTCAAGACCAGCCTGGCCAACATGGCAAAACCCCATCTCTACTAAAAATACAAAAATTAGCATGATGGTGCTTAGCTAATTATGACTGTAATCCCAGTTCCTGAGGAGGCTGAGGCAGGAGAATCGCTTTAACCCAGGAGGCAGAGGTTACAGTGGGCCGAGATCACACTACTGCACTCTGTCCTGAGCCACGGAGTGTGACTCCATCTCAAATACATAAACAAATAAAAAGAGATGGAAAGCCATTAGAAAAATATAGAGATAAATCTATCAGGTGCCTGGACTGAGTTTGTTACCGAGGTTGAATATATAACCTATCTAAGGGCTTCCTAGCAGCCAAGGCAAAAAGGGAAATATACTTTGTTATAGTAGTTTGGCTCCAGGGAAACTTGTTTCTTTGAAATAACATACTTTTACTCCCTCAACTTGGAAGGGCTGTACATAAAAGAACTGATATTGTAGTGAAGGCACTTGAGGAAATGTTTTTCCACTCTGCCTGCATTCCTGTCCCCTCTGGCAGTCCCCCTGTGCTCATCCCAGCTAAGTCTCAGGAATTCCTTCCCCTTCACTGCTCCACCCTGGCCTGCTTTCTCAGCTACGTTCCCCTGCCTCTGTGCTCTCTGCAAAACCAAGTCTCCCACCAGCGGAGGTGTTCACACTCGGGCCAGGTGACACCTGTGGAAGAAACTGCAGTAGAGCGTCATAAACTAAAGCAGGGACTGGAACGGATAACTCTGGACATCTCGTCCAGGTCCAGCCTTCAGGGTCTGTGAATCTGTACCAGGGTAACTGAAATGCAACCCTACTCCTCACCGTAGTAATCCCAACTTCTGTATGATTCTTCAGAAAAACAAAAACAAAAACAAAAAAAACAGCTGAGTTCAAATCCCACAACTTAAAAGCTGCCTTCTCTAGATGAGTGTCCATGTCCCACTCGGCTTCAGCTTCTTTTTATTTTTGAGACGGAGTCTCACTCTGTCACCCAGGCTGGAGTGCAGTGGCGCTATCTCGGCTCACTGCAAGCTCTGCCTCCTGGGTTCACGCCATTCTCCTGCCTCAGCCTCCCAAGTAGCTGGGACTACAGGTGCCCGCCACCACGCCCGGCTATTTTTTTGTATTTTTAGTATAGACAGCATTTCACTGTGTTAGCCAGGATGGTTTCGATCTCCTGACCTTGTGATCCGCCCGCCTCAGCCTCCCAAAGTTCTGGGATTACAGGTGTGAGCCATTGCTCCTGGCCGGCTTCAGCTTCTTAACACAGATAACGGCAAGGAGTTGTGGGGTGGCTTCGTGACGGTACATGCCTAACTATTATTTATGTATATCCTTACTCTATCATGAACAGAAAGGCATTTGCAGCAACTCACAAAAAAACAAATAAAACAGAGCCAGACGCAGTGGTGGTGCATGCCTGAAGCCCCAGCTACCCAGGAGGCTGAGGCAGGAGGATCCCTTGAGCCCCAGAGTTTAAGATCAGCCTGGGCAACATAGTGAGACCCCCATTACTATAAAAAAAAAATCTTCTGGCTGGGTGTGGTGGCTCACACCTGTAATCCCATCACTTCGGGAGGCTGAGCCAGGCAGATCACTTGAGGTCAGGAGTTCGAGACCAGCCTGGCCAACATGGTGAAACCCTGTTTCTACTAAAAATACAAAAAAATTAGCCGGGCCTGGTGGAACACACCTATAATCACAGCTACTTGGGAGGCTGAGGCAGGAGAATTGCTTGAACCTGGGAGGTGGAGGTTGCAGTGAGCCAAGATCACATCACTGCACTCCAGCCTAGGTGATGGAGTGAGACTCTGTCTCAATCAATAAGAATCTTCCTTAAGGTTCTTACAGCAAAATTAATGAGTTAATCAATTTAAACAAAACAACTGCGTTTACCAGAAAGTTAAGATAATAGACAAATTGTCTCATCCCAGCTCTCCCACTTGGAGGCTGTGTGATCTTGGGCAAGTTGCTTCATCTCTCTAAGCCTCAGTTTCCTTGTCTGTAAAATGGGATAATAGTAGTACCCACCCCCATTGGGCTATTGTAGAATTAAATAAATGAATACAGAGGAGTACTTAGCACAGTGACTGGCATACATTACCTAGACAAGATATTTTAGCAGTTTTTCTTTTTATGATGATAAGGTAATTGAGCTTTCTGTTTATAAAAAAGTAATCTGGGTAAAGCTAATCCACCCAGAGCCAGTCTCAGCCCCCCGTTGAATTAGAAACACTATTTCCTCCTCTGAAACAAACAAACAAACAAAACTGCAAAGCAATTCAAATATTTATCCAATTCTTTTGAGAATGTTAAAGCAGATATCATCCATAATCTCAGTAAAACTTCCTCCAATTTCCTCCCTGTTGCTTTCTCTCTCTCTCTCTCTCTCTCACTGTCTGACCCCTCACTCTTTTTCAGTATCTCACAGCACAGCAGCCCCCAAATCTGCGTCTGGATCCCCCAAACACTCCCTCAAAACTTCAGCCTCTCCCCATTTTTCCCACCCTACAACCTCTGCCCTTTCTCTTGTAGCTTCTTTCTCCCCCACCTTCACCCATTACCCAGATCCGCAGGATAAAGCCCAGGCTGCAGCTGCCTAACACACCAAGTTTCCTTCCTCGGAGAGGACAGGGAGGAAGGAGGCTCTGAAAACGTTAATAACGTTTTCCCTCTCCCAAAATGGGCATACATTTGTCAATTCAGCTAAACGCAGAATCACATCAAGGAGTTTCTAATGGTTAATATCTGAGGAGTGAGATTATAGGGACTGTTTCTTCCCATTGTATTCATTTCTGCGTTATCTATTTTACTTTTTTCTCTTTCTTCTTTTTCTTTTTGAGACAGGGTGTCGTGCAGAAGTCTTGAATTCCTGGGCTCAAGTGATCCTCCCATATCAGCCTCCCCAGTAGCTGGGATACAGGCTTGTGCCACCATGCCCGACTAAATTTTTTTTTTTTTTTTGAGACAGAATCTTGTTCTGTTGCCAGGCTAGAGTGCAGTGGTACAATCTCGGATCACTGCAACCTCCACTTACCGGGTTCAAGTGATTCCCCTGCATCAGTCTCCAGAGTAGCTGGGACTACAGGTGTATGCCACCACGCCCAGCTAATTTTTTGTATTTTGGTAGAGACGGGGTTTCACCATGTTGGCCAGGATAGTCTTGATCTCCTGATCTCGTGATCCACCTGCCTCGGCCTTCCAAAGTGCTGGGATTACAGGCGTGAGCCACCAAACCCCGCCCTGACTAATTTTTTAAAAATATATTTAGTAGAGGCCAGTTGCAGTAGCTCATGCCTGTAATCCCAGCTCTTTGGGAGGCCGAGGCGGGTGGATCACTTGAGGTCAAGAGTTCGAGACCAGCCTGACCAACATGGTGAAACCCTGTCTCTACTAAAAATACAAAAATTAGCTGGGCATGGTGGTGGGCACCTGTAATCCCAGCTACTTGGGAGGCTGAGGCATGAGAATCGCTTGAATCTAGGAGGCGGAGGTTGCAGTGAGCTGAGATCACACCATTGCACTCCAGCCTGGACAACAAGGCGAAACTCCATCTGAAAACAAAAACAAACAAACAAAAAATATATATGTGTACGTATATATATATTTATATTTAGTAGAGACAAGGTCTCACTACGTTGGCCAGGCTGGTGAATGCCCGGCCTCAAGCAATTCTCCTGCTTTGGCCTCCCAAAGTGTTGGGATTACAGGCCTGAGCTATGGTGCCTGGACCGTATTGTCTGTTTTAGAGTGACCATGTATTACATTCGAAATTTGAAAAAATAGAGTTTCTTTTTTTTTTCCAAAATTAATTAAGGAAATCAGGGCAGAGAGAAGAAAAAGTAAGGTAAAAGCGGCGATAAAGTTAAGTATCCTAAGTATATTCCATCGCTCTTGTATTTAAATCATGTGAAGTTCGCAGTATGGCGCCTGGCACAGACTCGATAAATAGCAGTGATTACTGGATTTCGTGGGTCTCTGTCCTTCACAGAAACTCAACTGCCCAGTTGAATCAGAGTAATTGGTGGCCCAGGGAGACACGAGAGGGGGGTCAGGGGGGATAGCCTGATCCCCAGTCTTTCACCAGGGGCCCAGGGCAGGGGGAGGGGTCCTGGCTACCTCACTGGAGGGTTAGATGAGTCAGGAAGAGCCTCATTGAGCCTGACCAGCTCTGCCTGCCTGCACCCTGCCTCTGAGCACGGAGTCCCCTCCCCTGCCAGCCTCTTCAGAGCTGCTTCTGCTGTTTTCGTGACTGTATCCTCTTAGACAGGCTGGTTACTGTTCCTTGGAGAGTCTGGTGATTTCCCCGGGTGCCCTAGACAGTATTTCAGCTCAGTTATGGAAGACAAAACAACATTAAAAATTCAAAAGCTCTTGCAGTGAGTCTCATTCTGTCTGCGTGCCTGCGGGTCGCTCAGTGTGTCCAGCCTCTCTCTGACCTGGCACGTGGTATTACTCTAAAAGCAAAAAGTCAGCCAAACGAAAGGGATTCTCTAGACACCTACTGTGTATTAGTCATTACCAAACACCTATTCTGTACAAGATGATGACAGAGGCAAAGCGGAGGAAGAATAATGCCAGTGATAGCCGTGGCCATATACTGAACGTCTGTGACTCACGTCTCTCCACACATTCTGGGAGATTCCTTTTGGATCCTGGTGAGTCCTGAGGCTGCATGGCTGGAAACCCACACCTAAACTACAATGCCAGTTATCTCCAGGGTCTCACTTCCTGGCTAATAAGAACCCTTGGCCACAGTGATTGGCAGAAGAATTGACACTCGTCTCAGTGGCAGTTGACGAGACTCAGTTTTCCTACGGTTATTAGAACTGTAGGAAAAAGTGAGTCCCTGTTTCTGTTGGGAGTTGATAAGAGAGTAGGATGTGAGCCACTGCTGCGGGCAGCCATCTTGTCATCATGAGGCCAACAGATGAGGCCAGCAGGGAGGGAAGCCGTCTTTAGAGACAGAGTAAATGAGACTGAATCCTACTGACATCATCTGAGCTCCTCTTGGAGCCATGCCTAAAGCTAGCTCTGCTCCTGTACTTTGAGTTACACAGGCAAAGAAGCTCCTTCTTTTTGGCTCTGGCCAGTTCAGGTTGGTTTTCTGCATTTGAGCCCTGATGATCTGATGGGGCAGACCCTGTGCCCAAAGGCTTGAGTATTTGGAAGAGGCAACTCCCCACATCTCATTCAGTCTCCAGCAGTCTAACAAGCGACACCTTCTCCTGTCATACAACCACCCGTGTCGGTCAGAGGGCGTGGCGAGCCCACGAATGCGCACAGCAGCAGTTGCATGCCAGCAAAGGAGCAAAGCCCCTCAAACTGCTGTGTCTCCTCGGGCAAATCACTTTCCCTCTCTGAACATTGATTTTCTCACCTGCAATATGGAGGTGATGTGGGAATCATAACATCTACCATATAGAATTGTCAGAATCACTCAGATAATGCTGCAAAGCACCTGCCACAGTGTCTGGCGCATAAGAATAAATGCTTAGCACGTGTTATGGCTGGCCATTCCCAGAAAGCTGTTTGGATGAGGTGATCTCTGAGGATCCCGGAAGAATTGGGGGTAAGGGTCAGAGTTGGCAGCAAACTTCACTTGCTTCCCTTTGAGCAGCATAAGACCAGGGGCTGCGTTTTCTGGAGCAGCCTGGTAGAATGGAAGAGAGTCAGCCATCACCTTGGGAGGCCTTGGTTCTAGTCCTGATTCTGCTGTCAAGCCAGGTGAGTGGCTTTGGAGTGGGTTTGGGCATGCTGCCCCTCACTCCCTGCCTGCCCTGCCCCATTCCTTAATGTGCCCCTTTCGGAGGCAAGAAAGCCACCACCTCTGTCCTCTGCTTTTTTCTTTTTTTTTTTTTTTGAGACGGAGTCTCGCTCTGTTGCCCAGGCTGGAGTGCAGTGGCCGGATCTCAGCTCACTGCAAGCTCCGCCTCCTAGGTTTACGCCATTCTCCTGCCTCAGCCTCCCCAGTAGCTGGGACTACAGGCGCCTGCCACCTCGCCCGGCTAGTTTTTTGTATTTTTTAGTAGAGACGGGGTTTCACTGTGTTAGCCAGGATGGTCTTGATCTCCTGACCTCGTGATCCGCCCGTCTCGGCCTCCCAAAGTGCTGGGATTACAGGCTTGAGCCACCGCGCCCGGCCTCTCCTCTGCTTTTTTCATAGAGCCAGGACCACACCTTACTTAATCTAGTGTCCCCAGTACTCTGCCCTGGGCTGATAGAGCATTCCAGAATGTCCATTTCATGAGTGATTAAAATGTGGTTATAATACCTATACCTGACCTTCTGATTTTTTTTTTTTTAGACAGAGTCTCACTCTGTTGCCCAGGCTGGAGTGCAGTGGCTCGATCTCAGCTCACTGCAACCTCCGCCTCCCGGATTCAAGTGATTCTCCTGCCTCAGCCTCTGGAGTAGCTGGGATTATAGGCACCCGTCACCCCACCCAGCTAATTTTTGTAGTTTTAGTAGAGATGGAGTTTTGTTATGTTGGCCAGGCTAGTCTCGAACTCCTGATCTCAAGTGATCCACCACTGAGCCCGGCCTTTTTTTTTTTTTTTTTAAATGGAGTCTCACTCTGTCGCTCAGGCTGGAGGGCAGCAGCGTGATCCCGGTTCACTGCAACCTCCGCCTCCTCAGTCCAAGTGATTCTCCTGCCTCAGCCTCCCGAGTAGCTGGGATTACAGCCACCCGCCACCATGCCCGGTTAATTTATTTGTATTTTTAGTAGAGACGAGTTTTGCCATCTTGGCCACACTGGTCTTGAACTTCTAACCTCAGGTGATCTGCCTGCCTTGTCCTCTCAAAGTGCTGGGATTACAGGCATGAGCCACTGCACCTGGCCCTTTTTTCTTTTGGAAACTTCTTGTTGGAGAATAACAGAGACAGAAAAGCACATAGATCCTAAAGAGACTGCTCAATTTTTCACAACTGAACTACCCCCTCCTCCATACCTAACCCTTACTAGCACCCCGAAGCTTCCCTGGTGCCCCTTTCCAGTCATTCCCTCCCCAAAGATAACACAAACCTAACTTCTGACAGCACAGGTTTAATTTTGCTTACTTTTGAACTCTATGTAAATGGAGCAATGCTTAAAGGCTTTCTAGCAGTTTGTAAGTTACAAAAGGCCCACAAGGTACATTAACTCCTTGTATCTTCACATCAGTACAGTGAGGTGGGCAAGAACTATGAACTCCATTTTACAGAGGCAAAAACGGGAGTTCAGAGAGAAGAGCATCCCCCATAATCACATTGCTGGCAAGTGGAGTGCCAGGATAGCTGGGTTTCATTCGTGTGTATCCCTGGATCTTCAATGTCTCTGCAGGCATCAGGCTATGATTTTCAGGAAGACACCCGAGGAATGGTCAGGAATCGGACACCAGGCCAGGGAAGCTGATGGTTTAAGTTCCCCATGATGGAGGAGGCTCTGGACCTTCAGGTCTGGTCACCTTTTGGACATGGCCAGACCCTCCCCTCTTCACCATGCTCCCAACTGCTGCACTCAAGGAGCTTTTCGACCTCCCTGAGTCCTCCACACTGAAGAATTCGGAATGCTGCTGGAAGGAGGGAGCAACATAGAAAGTTATTTCCCCCTCCCCGCCCACCGCCCTCCCGGTTTCCACACAAGCTGCCCAGGAGCAGATGGTCTGCTTTGAAACTGACTCTGTATGCCTAGACACATCAAGGGTCACTCTGGGTCAGCACCTGGGCAGGGGTTGCAGGAAGCTGCTCCTCCTCTTCCCTGCTGGCAATAAGTTATCTGTTTCCAAATTCACCCCCTTACCCACCACTACAGCCTCCTCACCCGGCTGGCTGATAGACAGGATTCCCCGGGTCTTTTCCTCTGACCTCATGAACATTCTGTATGGCCTAACGAACTCTTAGAGATCCTTCAAAGCCCAAATCCCAATGCCACCAGGAGGCCTTTGTCCCGAACATGCACTCATTATGCATTATACACAGTAGTTTATTTCTCAGCCCAACCCAAATATAGATGATCACAAAAGCTACACAACGGTCACACACAAAGACCACAGTGTCACCACACACGCAATGTTTTTATCTCGATGTCTCTTGCAAACTGGGTTACACACAAAGCTGTACCAAATCACAGCCACGTCCCTCTTTTGTGTGGGCACACACAACACACACAAACTACACCACAAAACCCCAGGGTTTTTTCTCAGCTTGTTTACAACAGGGACACCACGTTTCTTTCTACCACATTAACAGGCATGCACAACAGGACCCAAACATGCAGACCACATAACACACACACACACAGGCAGGCTGTCTTCTGTTCCTTCCTCCTTCCCTTGCCCTCACAAAACCTATACATGGAGACAGTGTCTCTCCTGGACCTGCAAATTCACATGCCTGGAGGCATAGCCTCTCGCCCACCATTCCTCCCTCGCATATCATGGACGCGAGCACGCACGGCAGCAGGCTGATATAGCAGACCAGCACACACAGCAATGAACCCCAAATATAGCGGACACACACACAGCAATCCTCCGTCGCAGACACACACACACAGCAATGAACCACACACACACAGCAATGAACCCCAAATATAGCAGACACACACACACAGCAACAATCCTCAAATATAGCAGACACACACACACAGCAATGAACCCCAAATATAGCAGACACACACACACAGCAACAATCCTCAAATATAGCAGACACACACACACAGCAACAAACCTCAAATAGAGCGGACACACACACACAGCAATGAACCCCAAATAAAGCAGAAACACACACACACATACACAGAGCAACAAATCCCAAATATAGTCAGGGCTTTCCTTCACATATAAACACACGGGAACGCAGAACCCACCCCTCCCCCACTTTGTCTCTTCTCCCTCTTCCTCTCTTACACACACAAACACACACACACAGCAACAAACCCCAAATATACCGGACACACACACACACAGCAACAAATCTCAAATATAGCACACACACACACACACACACAGCAACAAACACCAACTATAGCGGACACCACACACACACACACACACACACAGAGCAACAAATCCCAAATATAGTCAGGGCTTTCCTTAACACATAAACACACGGGCACTCGGAATCCACCCCTCCCCCCGTTTCTGTCTCCTCTTCTCCTCCCTCTTACACACACACACACACACACACACACACACACACACACACACACACACACGCAGCTGCAGCGCCCTGGGTCACACTCCAGTGCAGGAGCCAGGCAGGAGACAAAGGTCGCCGAGGCTCCCGGCGCCCCGCACCGGACACAATCGAGCCTCTTGTCTGTTCTGCCTGCTCCCAACGCCGGTCTCGGCAAGGTCCGGACCCCGCACCCCGAAGCCACAGCTCCCGCCTGCGCCCGCCCTCCAGGGTCCCGGCGCAGCCCGGGCAGCCGGCTCCCAGCGCGCCAAGGGTTAAGGGCCCGCGCGGGCGCGGGGAGTGCGGCCTCCGGCTGTGATTGGCTGCGCCACCCAGGCCCCGGCCCCGCGCCCTGCCATTGGCCCCGCGGCGGCCCCGCCCCTCCGGGACTCGGCGCCGAAGCCGCGAGCTCGCCCGCTGGAGCCGAGCGCGCCGCCGGGGCCAGGCAGCAGAGGTGTCCGAGCAGCGGGGCTGGGAGCCGGGAGTCCGGAGCTGGGAATCGGGGGCCGGGCACGGGGAGCGGCGCGGAGCCGGGGAGGAGCACGCGAGCTATGGTGAGTGCCGCGTCCGGAGGTCTGGTCTGGTCCAACCCAGCCTCGACGGTCCCGGGCAGCGGCGCCGCGGGTGGCACCCGGGGCCGCCCTGACTCGCGGGGGGCTGGGCGCCGGCTGCAGCGGCAGCCCCCGCCCGGCCCTCGGAAGGCGTGCAGTCGGGGGGCGCCTGGGCAGAGCGCGGCTTTCCGGTCGGCGCTGCGCTCGGTCCCGTCGGGGGCGGCCGCGCCGAGCTTGGTTCTGGTCCCGGCCGGATGTGGGGGGCTTGGGGTCCCCGACTCGCTTTGGGGACGGTTGCTGCGGTCTGGTTTGGGTTGTTCTGAAGTCCCTGGACTCGGCTTGGCTTGGAGACCCAGGGCAGCCGGGCTGGGTCGGGCTCGCGGGTGGCGGCGATTCCGAGGTGCCTGGATGCAGCTGGACCTGAGCGTCCCGGGACACTGAGGTCGGTCTGGGGCTCGCCTTGGGGCACCGTGGGTGGCCACGCCCGGCGCATTCGGAGGGCTACGTTGCGGCCCTCTGGGACTGCTGATCCAGCTGTGGCCTAAGGGGTGTAGGTGGTGGCGGGACAGCTAGGTCGGTGCTGTCAGAGACCAGGGAACACTCGGGAGCCCTGCACCCAGCGATCCGGTCTCCCCAGCATCTCCCGGTGGATGGGTCCTCAGAGAAGGGACTTGCCGAGGCCAAGTGCTGACTGCGATAGGCAGGGGTACCGGGGAGAAGGGGAACTGGGGAGGGGCGTTTCATGGGGCTCTCTGAAGTCCCAGAAGAGAAATTCATTTGATCCAAGCTGGGCTCCCTGGGGGGCTGTTGGGAGGCGCATTGTCCCTGGACCCCAAGAGCAAAGGCCCTTTGTCCACTTGTCCAGGGCAGGGTGCTGGCCTCTCCGTCACGGGGAGGGAGCCATCTACTTCTCTTTGGCTTCTTTCCCCATGGACCAGCCACTCTGATTCCCTCTCCTAGTTCTGTACTGTGCCCTGTGAAGTGGGTCCAAGTCACCATATAGGGCTGAGGAGGGCATGTGCCTGGGACGGTGGCTGCCAGTACCTGTGATCCAGCCACCTCCTCTTCTCTGTGATGATGCTGCCAAGCCCGAGGGCACCTGGATGGGAGAAGGAGGGGACCCCCTGTAAAGCTGAAGAGTCCCACAGTGGTTCCCAACCCCTGCTCTGCCCAGAGCTGGAGTCCCCTTACAACCCCCCCCATCTCTCCCTTCCAAGGCCTCTCTCTTCTCACCCAGCTAGGGTCTTCCTCACTTAGGCACCACCAGTTGCCTCACTAGAGTCAGAAGCAGTGGAATTATGGCTTAGTTCTATACCTGAAGGTGCTTAGAGACCACCTGGGACTCAACCTACCTCCTCCATTAGGAATCTCCGCTGTAATGCCCTGCCTAGACGTTTCCGTGACAGGAAGTGCACTATCTGTGGACCAGCACTGGATTTAAAGTCTCAGTGTATGGGCACTAAAAGGCCGTGAGACTTTGAGGTTGTATGATCGATCCCCTCTGCCTCTAAGCCCACCCTTAGTTACTCATAAAGAAAATTTTTCCTCCCTTAAAAACCACCAAAAAAAGAAAGAGGTCCCCTCACTCTGCTTTGGTGACACTTTATAGATCCTTACAACCCAAGAAGCCCGCCAGCCCATTGTGAAGAGCCCAGGCTTTGGCATCAAACCAGTTTGTGTTTGAGCCCCATCCCCTCCCCTTCCCCACAGGGACTTTGGTCTAGTTGAAGCATCACCCTTGAGTTTCAGTTTCCTCATCTGCAAGACGAGATGATAACGCTTATTTCCGAAGGGTGAGATAACCCAAGTGAGAGTGTTTTGCTTCAGTACTGCTTAGTTTTCCCTTCTTTTCCAACCTTGAACCCACACTGGGAAGTTCTACCTAACATCTAACCTATTTGCCTGGGGGATGTCTCTGGAATCCAAGAACAAAGGCCCGTCATCTATCTGTCCAGGGCTAGGTGCTGGCTCTTCCAGCACAGGGACAGAGGCCACCTATTTGCTGGTCTGAAAGAAGGATGAAAGTTTGTCACGTTGTAGGGAGGAGACCGTGATACTTTCGTCTGTCATTCAGCCAGGATGTGTTGAACCTTACTCTAAGCCAAACCCCGTGTGAGGGAGGAAAGAATTGACCGAATAAACAGTGTTAAGGGAGCGTCCACCAGGCCATAAATGTCTGCACTGGTCCTCAGGCTCTTTGGCACGCCCTTGGAGAGGTAGAAATATGCCAAGCAGGGCTCTCTCCAGGCTGGAGAGATGAGAGAAAGCTTCATGGAGCAGGTGACATCTGAACTGGAAGGGATATCCCGGGAGGGGGACCTGTGTGACAGAGGAGCAGAGGTGTGAGTGCACAGGACAGGCTCCTAGAAAGCCCAGAATGGGGCTGGTCTGGCACCTGGCTATGGAAGGACCAGGAAAGAGAAGAGAAAGAGGGCGAAAAGGTTGCTGGGGCCAGAGAGTGCGAGGCTGAGGAAGTCCATGGTGGATTGTTAACCGGTTTTGCATGCATGGGGTGGAGGCTGATGTCAGGCCTCCCTGGCTCCTGTCGTTTTAATTTCCTCTAAACATTGGTTCCCGTGCTGTCATTCCTGAGGCGGGGGTGATACGGGACTGATCAAGTGTTTATTCCCTGGATCTCCTGCTCCGCAGCTTTTAAACAAATCCAGCACTCCTTACTTTGCAGTGTGGCCAAATTGTCCCTGGCCCCTGGATTCCTAATGGGGCGTGTTTGCAGGGTGTGTGTGTGTGTGTGTCTGTGTGTGTATCTATGTGTGTGTGTCTGTGTCTGTGTGATGTGTTTCCTGTTGTCCTGGCTGAATCTCCCTGATGGTCCCCAGCTCCCCACCCACGTCTCTGACCCCTTGGCAGGGAGTCAGTGCTGTTCTTAAAGGCCTCTGTTCTCCAAGGCCTCGGATGGACCCTCTCCCCTGCTTACTCCCAGTGCAGGCCATGGGCCGAGGATTCCGAGGAGGCTTTTTATATCTCCTGCCTCCAGTTGTACTCAAACTACCCTGCAGCAGGCACAGAGAGGTGAAGGAGGTGGCCCAGGGTCACAGAGCAAGAGAGTACCAGAGCAGGCACAAACCTCCTTGACTTTTGGAGGGTTAACCTGGCAAACAGTTTGGAGAAGGAAGCCCAACCCATCATCCCCCGTCTGTAGTTGTGGCACCTTGAGAATGTTCCTTCACATTCCAAGCTGGGGCTGAGTTGAGGCTACCGCTGTGAGTTGAGAATGCTCTTTACTATACAGCAGTTGAGGACCCAGGGTTCAGGTTTGAATCCTCATGTACTACCAGCTTTCTGTGTGACCTTGGGTCAGCCATTCCCCCACTCTGTGCCCCCTTTCCTACAAAGTGGGGCAGATTTGCTCCACTTCTCAAGATGTCGTGAGGATCCAACGGATGTGGAAACACTGTGGGAACTATTAAGAATGTGCGGGAGCCCGGGGGCGGTGGCTCACGCTTGTAATCCCAGCATTTTTCGGGGGCGAGGCAGGAGGATCACTTGAGGCCGGGAGTTCAAGATCAACCAGGGCAACATAGTGAGACCCTATCTTTAAAAAAAAAAAAAAGTAGGGAGAAGTGTTACTGTTTGAAGCTAGGAGACTAACCACATGCCCCCACATCACTCTGGTGCCTCTCAGCCACTCCAGATGCGGCTCCCAGGGCACCGTGCGTACTTTACCCTGGGCAGCCTGTGCCCCTGCTGGTAACTGGGCTACTGAGGCCTCCTTGCATTGCTACACTCTTTTGGTAAGCAAGGATGTTATTACCTTTTGTTAAAGAATAAATACATTGTTTTCCCTGCAGAGTTGGGGAGGCCAAGGGAAGAACAGGATTTGAGGCATGAGAGGGCTACAGGGTGGGCTTGGCAGAATGTTCTGGGCATTAGCCCAGAAAGCCAGCTTGGCCAAGTCCACACTTTCACGTCTACGGTGAGAGAGGAACCATGAGCAAATGTTTACAATTTTTTGTGCTTTTGCTCAATTTTTTTCTCTCCAATTGACTGGGTAAGCCCCCGGCCATAGTCAAAGGGCTTCATTCATTCCTTCATTCATTCACTCACCAAACAGGTCTGCTCGGCACAACGCGAAGCATGGGGGCTGTGGTCAGTGTGAGTGAGACTATAGGTCTTTCTCTCCCATAGTCTGATGGACAGGCAGGCAGACAGATGCAGAGCAGGAAATTACAAGCGCAATTACTGTTGCCAAGGAGACACGCGGGGGGCTGTGGGAGTGGACCGGGAACCTGACCTGAGGATCAGAAAAGGCTCCCTGAACACATGGCATTAAAGCCATAATGTAGAGTGAGTGGGACTGGGAAGAGTGTTGGGGGGCGGGGGGTGGAGGGAGCGGAATGCGCCAGAGTACAGACCGCTGTACCTTCAGGGATGGTTCAGCTGGAGCGCAGAGGACTATGCTTAGGAGGTGGCCCCGGAGGGTACACTCAGGGATGGTAATATGAAGGACCTGGCGCTCAATCCTCGGGGCAGTGGGGAGCCACTCAGGAGTTTATTTTTTAAATTTTATTTATTTATTTATTTATTTATTTATTGAGACACAGTCTCGCTCTGTCACCCAGGCTGGAGTGTAGTGGCGCGATCTCAGCTCACTGTAACCTCTGCCTCCCCGGTTCAAGTGATTCTCCTCAGTCTCCCAAGTAGCTGGGATTATAGGCGCGCCACCATGCCCGACTACCTTTGGTATTTTTTTAGTAGACACTGAGTTTCGCCATGTTGCCCAGGCTGGTCTTGAACTCCTGACCTCAAGTGATCCAGCCGCCTCAGCCTTCCACAGTGCTGGGATTACAGGTGTGAGCTACCACACCTGGCCTACTGAGGAGTTTAGAGTCAGGGGAGTGACATGGTCGGATTTGCATTCTGAGATGGTCACAGGCTGCTTTGTGGCAAGTGAGTAGAAGGGGTGAGGCTGAAGGCTGGGAAACCAGTGAGGAGGGAACTGGAGTGACCCTAGGGGAAAGGTGGTGCTGCGGGCACCATCCAGTCCTCCTCTAGCCCAAACCACACTCCCGGCATGCTGCCCAGAGCAGGCAGCGAAGACAGAAGGAGGCTGTGGCCCCAGAGGTCCCACACAGTCCCTTCTCCTACACTCATTGACCTTTCCCCTCATCCTTCCAGGCAGATAATCAGCCAAGGGCCCTGGTCTCCAGACCCTTTAATAGAGGAGAAAGAACAAGTTCCCAAATCGCCTGAAATGAGGTAGAAAATGCTACGTGCCAACCTGGGGATGCAGCTCCCGAGTCATCCTGGCCATAGGTGTGTATCAGGGAAGCCTTCCCAGAAGAGATTGCAAAACTTGGTGGAGTGTTTCTTAGACACCGAGCTTTGGACGCATAAAAATGAGGAGGGGCGGTTTACCTGTCCTTGAAGAGTTAATAGTCTGAGGGGCACAGTTTAATGAACAACCAGTGCTGGCAGAACCCCACTGTCAGGGTGGCACTGGGAGTCCGGGGCTGGAGGCCTGCCCTTTCCTTGGGCCTCTGAGGGCAGGGTGGCTGGGATGCCCCAGGCCTGTCTTGGTAGGCTGACAAGCCTAGGAATGGCTCCCTCCTCCCAACATGGCCCCTTCGGACTTCCTGGGGGAAGGTGTAAACAGGGGAGCAAGTTTCTGGAGAATGTTCAGGAAATCAGCTTGGTGGGGGTCTAACATCAGGGAGGGGGGCCTGGCTTCTGGGCCTTCTAAAGACCGTAGAGCACTTGTATGAAAAGGGGATTAGGAACCACCTATTTCAAGGCCCCTGTTTTACACGTGGGAAGACTGAGAGACAAAATGAGCATCTACTATGTGCCTGGCACTTAAATGGAATCTGCTCTCCACACCAACCCCAGGGAGGAGAGCGAGCCTTATTTCAGAGTTGTAAAAGCTGAGGCTCAAAGGTCACTTAGGGAATTAGGGATGGGAGCAAGACAGTGGCTCCCCGATTCCTCTAGATTATGGCTGCAGTCCCAAGCTACCACTCAATTTGGCAGAAACTTGGCCTTCCTGGGAAAGCCCGCTGGGACAGGGATAGGACGGTTGAGCCAGTAGCCAAAGGCATTGAGAACTAATTGGGGCTGGACACTGGCCAGGCTAAAATGCTGGTTATTTATTGTTCACCTTTGCACGGCACTTGACAGTTAGACCTTTTCTTCCCCATTCCCTGACTGTTCTTGGATTCCCACTGCCAATTAGTGGCAGAACTAGAACTTGAACTCAGGCCTTGTGACTCCCAGCCCAGCTCCCCGCTCCCCCACACCCAGATCCCCAGCTCCCGAGCTCCCCAGCTCAGCTAACAGCCCCTCCCTGTCTGGCAACACCTGGTCTCCTGGCCTGGGTCTCCGGTACCCCCCACCCGCAACACCTGGTGTCCCAGCCTTTCTGACCACATAGCCCTCTAAGCAGTTGGAGCAGCCCCTGGCCCAGAAACCTTCTCTCCCCATCCTCCTCCCACAAATTCCCTTCCCCCCTTGGCTGGGAAGGCAGGAGGGTGGGCCTGGGGTGGCAGCCAGGCGGAGTTAGGTTACAGTGTAAACACAGTCATGTCAATATTTACCTCTGCCTGGAACCAGAGCTTCCCACTTCCCTGCCTTACTCCCTCTAGCTGCCCATCCAACTGCACGTGGCCTGCTCCCAGGCTCTGATCTGGTCATTGAAAGCAAGGCCAGGGTGGCTTCCAGCCCAGGCTCTGCCACTAATCCTTCTTGTGTTCCCGAACTGCAGTCTCCCTTCCTGGGCCTCAGTCTTCCCATCTGTGAAATGACATGGCTGGAGCAGACTGACTCCAGGGCCATCTTCAGTAATGACATGCAGGATGACAAGTATAATACTCTCGTTCAGAGGATAGACTCAAAGTTGTGCAAATCTGGGTTTGAATCCCAGCCCCACCACTTCCTCACCATGAGACTTGGGGCAAGGCGCCTAACCCCTTTGAGCTCCAGTTTTCCTCTGTAAAATGAGAGCCTAGCAGTCGGTACCCATTTTGTTTGTTGGTGAGCGTTCATGAGCTATGTTTGCAGCACTTGGCACAGGATAAGGTTTGATTAAATGGTCATGGTGTTGGTTGTGATTCCAGATAAACATTTTATGATTCGCTGAATCCAGACACTGGGTTGCGTCACTTGGAAACTGGAACCAAGGGTGTTGACTCTAACCTCATGTCCTCCTGGTCCTCTGAGAGGCCGCAGGCTGGGCTAGGGTGTCCAGGGGCTGAGAAAGCTCCTTGGTCAACACCACACACACCCCCAGCTGCCTGGCCATTGGAGTTCCTTCTTATTGGGCAGAGGTCCAGGGCTGAAATGTCCTCAGAGATACGTGACTGTGAAAGGGTTGAGGGAGGGCAGAGGGGGCGGAAGGGGAAGGAAGGACCCATTTCCTCAGCAGTTCTTTCACAGAAGCTCTGAGTCCATTACACCCATGAGCTGTTCCTCCCAGCACTGGAGAGGAGGGGGCGAGGGGTGAGGACTGGCTGCCTTCAGGTGCTATATCTGAGCAGGCAGTGTGGGGAGGAGAGGGCAGGGAGGCGGAGTCTGCCCGTGCAGCAGGAGTGGGCCTTGGAGACTGATGGGCCCAGGATCAAACATGGCATCCTCACTTTTTGCATTGTCACCTTGGACAGTGTGTGTCACCTCTCCAAGCTTTATTTTCCTGTCTCTAATATGGAGCTTCTGGGGCAGTATTTTACACAGTAGTTAGAAGCGCTCAATCAGATCCTGTTTCAGAGTAGCCCAGATGAGGGCTGGCACATACAGGGGACTCAGTCGGTGTCACCTGCTGTTATTGTCATGACTGTTATGATGGCACTGGATGCCAGACTGGACCTCGTGAGGGCAGAGATTGTGTTTCTAAAAATTGTGGTATAGTATAATTTACTTCAGTAACGTATGCACATCTTGTACAGCTCACAGTTTACAAATGCGCACACCTGCACACTACCTGGACCAAAGCATGAACCATTCCCACAGTTCCCGTGTGCCTCCTCCATCAGTCCCCTGCAGCAGGTGGCCACTGCCCTCTAGTTTGGCCTGGTTTTGAGCTTTCTCTGTGTGGGTTCATTCATGTGTGCTCTTCTGTGCCTGGTTTTCTTCAGCTTTGGACAGCACGGAATGTTCGAGGTTTGTCCGTGTCGCCTGTAGCAGTATCTGCTTCTTTTTAGGCTGAGTCGTGCCACATTGGGTGGATGTACGTGTAAATGTCCGTGACTGACATTTGGATTGATTCCAGCCTGAGGCTGCTGTGACATTCTCGTATGTATCTCTTTGCAGACCTGAGCACTCATTTCTTTGGGGCACATACTTAGGAATGCAACTTCTGGGTCAGAGGGGCAATACATGTTTAACTTTCTTTTTTTGTTGTTGTTTTTTTGAGACGGAGTTTCACTCTCGTTGCCCAGGCTGGAGTGCAATGGCGCAATCTCGGCTCACTGCAACCTCCGCCTCCCGGGTTCAAGCGATTCTCCTGCCCCTGCCTTAGCCTCCCGAGTAGCCGGGATTACAGGCGCCAGCCACAACACCTGGCAATTTTTTTTTTTTTTTTTTTTTTTTTAGACAGAGTCTTACTCTGTCACCCAGGCTGGAGTGCCGTGGAGCGATCTCGGCTCACTGCAAGCTCCGCCTCCCAGGTTCACACCATTCTCCTGCCTCAGCCTCCAGAGTAGCTGGGACTACAGGCGCCCACCACCACGCCTGGCTAATTTTTTGTATTTTTAGTTGATACAGGGTTTCAACCGTGTTAGCCAGGATGGTCTCTATCCCCTGACCTCGTGACCCGCCCACCTCAGCCTCCCAAAGTGCCGGGATTACTACAGGTGTGAGCCACTGGGCCCGGCCACAGCTGGCTAATCTTTTGTATTTTTAGTAGAGATGGTGTTTCACCATGTGGGCCAGGGTGGTCTCGAACTCCTGACCTCAGGTAATCTGCCCACCTGGTCCTCCCAAAGTGCTGGGATTACAGGTGTGAGCCACCGCGCCCGGCCTCAGTGAATGTTTTTCGTTTTTTTGTTTTTGAGACAGGGTCTCTCACTCTGTCACCCAGGCTGGAGTACAGTGGCATGAACATAGCTCACTGCAGCCTTGAACTTCTGGGCTCAAGTGATCTTTCCACCTCAGCCTCCTGAGTAGCTGGGACCACAGGTGCGCACCGCCACACCCAGCTAATTTTTTGATACCTTTTTTTGTAGAGACAAGGTCTCACTATGTTGCCAAGGCTGGTATTGAGTTCCTGGGCTCAGGTGATTCACCTGCCTTAGCATTCCGTGGTGCTGGGATTACAGGTATGAGCCACTGCCTGTCCCAGTAATTGTTTTTTGAAAGAAGGAAGAAATTTGAGTCCTTTCTTTGTCTTAATGCCCCAGATTCACTCTGTGGCCCTGCCCCTGCCCCCAGGGCCTGGCAGCTCTGGGCTGGCACTCTGCCCAGACCCTGGGCTTTGGGCTTCACCTGCTGTCCCTCAGGGCCCCCCCGCCCTGGAGACCCACTGGTTGGCTGTGTGACCTCAGTCTAGTCCTTTCCCCTCCCTAGTCCTCACTTTCCCCTTCCGTCAAGCACTGGGTGGGTTGAAGCTTCCCCTGCTCCCCGTGTCTGTGGTCTCCCTCATTTGGGGGCCTTTGCTCCTGGTGTTTGGTGCCTCTTCACCCCCAGGGTCTCACCCACCCCAGGCAGGAGCCCCCACTGGCCTGTAGCTTGCAGAAGGACCGTTTGGGAAAGCTGGTGGGCCCTTCATTCTTGGTACCCACCCTAAGAGCCTCACTGCGACTCTGTTCCCCCGGATGAGAGCCCTCCAGAGTAGGCCCCCAGCCATGAGAGCCCCACCCACTGAGGCTTGGCATCAGGTCGCCCTGGGTCTGAATCCTGCTACTCCCTGGCTCTGGGACTTTGGGCAGCTCACTCTACCTCTCAGAGCTGCAGAGTCCTCATCTTCAGGGTTTTGAGGACCAAAGGAGGCCCTGCCTCGTTGGGACAGAAGAGAATGGAGCAGTCACATGCCTGCCCCTAAGGAGCTGCACTCCAGGGGAGGAAGCTGGAGACCAGACAGGGAAAGCCGCCCACCAGAAGGATCACTCTGAGAGAAGAAAGGAGAGAAAACACGGCAATGTGGTGGAGAGCGGCTGTGAGGGGAGGGGGCTGCTCTAGAGGAGTGACCAGGAAAGGAGGTGACGTCTGAGCTGGGACCTGAAGGTTGAGGAGGGGGCAGCCGGGCAAAGACGGGGGAGTTGAGAGTTCCCAGCAGCCGGACCAGCAAGTTTGGCACATGTAGGGGTGAACACTGGTGTGGCCGGGCAGAGGCAGTGGAGAGCAGAGGGAAGGCTAGGAAGAGGTGGGCCTGGAGGGGCAGGCCATGGATAGCCTTGTCTGTGGGGCAGGGGTCAGCATTCCATTCTAAAAGTGGTGGGAAGCCACTGGAGGACCCCACGTTGAGGAGCAACTGGGTTTGGTTTCTGTTTGGAGAGACCCTGGCTGCTGTGTAGAGCATGGACTGTAGGGGGCAGGAGGGAGGCAGGAGCGCGGGCCTGGCCTGAGGGTGAGGAGGCTTAGGTTTCTGCAGGATCTGGGATTTTGGCAGCTACCTCAGGGATGGGAGAGAGGTAGCCAGGGATCCCAGATGCTTCGAGACCTCGCTGGCAGCAGAGCACAGTGGGCAGAAGTTACCCGTGGAGCCGGACAGACCTGTCTGAACCTCCACTTGAACTCAGCCTTCCGGGCTGGGCTTGGGATTCTCCCCGAGTGACCAGTTCCCACCATCCCAGTCCCTGGGGACCCGGAGAAACAGAGCCAGAGGGCATTGAGCTGGAGCCTGCCTCCCTCGCTTCCGCACACCTTGCCGAGAAGTGAGGGCATAGGAAGAGATGGCCGCAAAGGGATGCCCAGCCCCTCTGCCCCGGGGCTGCTGTTCACAAGGCCACGCTGGAGGGAATCCTGTGGCTTTGTGGTTCCTTGTTTCCTGGGCTGGTCTGGGGTGGAAGATGACCATGAGAAAGCGGCATTTCATCTTCCTTCACCCCGAGCGTTCAGTGGGTGGTTACTTGGCATCCTGTTGGGCTTCCGGTGTGGTGGGTGTGAGCCAGAGAGAGGAGGGCATGAGAGTTCACAGTCACAGGACGTGGGACTTGGAGGTCATCTAGGCCAACTTCCTCACAGGGCAGACTAAGGCTCAGAAAGGGAAAGAGACTTACCTGAGGCTATACAGCAGGTTGGAGGCAGGACTTAGGCCCTGATTCCTGGCTCCTCATCCAGCACTCTTTCTAGGTGACATGGAGGTATGGAGGTTTTGGAGCCAGACAGATGTGGGTTGTAGTCCCAGCTCTGTCGCTTAGTCCCAGCTGGGTGACCTTTAGTGAGTGACCATCTCTGAGCCTCGGTTTTCTCCTCTATGAAATGAGATGATGGTATCACCATTCTCACAGTGGTGTTGTGAAAAGTGGTTGATAATTTATGACAGGTTGTAAAGCTCATAGGACGGTGCACAGAGTTGACTCTTGGGAGGTGGGAGCTGTTATTACCTTTGTGGCTCTGTCTCTTATTTATTTATTTATTTTTTGAGACGGAGTCTCGCTCTATTGCCCAGGTTGGAGTGCAGTGGCACGATCTCAGCTCACTACAACCTCCACCTCCTGGGTTCAAGCAGTTCTTCTGCCTCAGCCTCCCAAGTAGTTGGGATTACAGGCAGGTGCCACCATGTCTGGCTAATTTTTGTATTTTTTAGTAGAGATGGGGTTTCACCATGTTGGCCAGGCTGGTCTCAAACTCCTGACATCAAGTAATTTGCCTGCCTCGGCCTCTCAAAGAAGTTGGGATTACGAGCGTGAGCCACCGCGCCCGGCCTGTGGCTCTGTCATCCTAACCTCCTAAAGCACCAGAAAGAATGGCTGCGTGCTGGCCCTCACATGTGCTATTTTCTGATGAACGCAGTTAGGGATGGAAGATGAGAATGGGCCATGGTTGGCCCATCTCTCTGCTGCTTGCTTTATTTCCCCATTATATTTGAGAGACTCCTTAGCCAGGCCACGAGTGACACACACACACACACACACACACACACACACACGGCTCTGGTGGGCTGGAGCTGTGCTGTCTGCCTTCAGCCCAAATTGGGGTGGGGGAGGTGGAGGCATAGACAGGCACTAAGTGCAGGTCCCAGGTGAAAAACTGGGCAGCTCCCCACCTTCTGCATCAGATGCCTACCACGCACCACCAATACCTGTTTGTTCAGTGTGACCTAGTGGTTAAGACCAAAACCCATGGGATCAACTTAAGCTTGAACCCTGGATCTGCAACTGAATTGTCGCAAAGGACTTTTAGCTTAGGCATTGTCTTCCTCTCTGAGCCTTGGATTTTCCGTCTGTGAAGTGAGGATATAACAGTCCCTCCCAGGACGATTGCAAATATTCAGTGAGAGGAGCAGCACTCAGAGCATGCATGGTGCATATCTGGTGCTAGACTCCAAGAATTAGATGGCACTAACATTTTTGGTGTTGTCCATTCTATTTCTTTCCTTCCATTTCTTTCCACCATCCACCACCCCATCCCTGTATTCCCAGCCCCATTTCACCCCTTCTCTCAGTCCTTGGACTGGCTTTCCTCCCCCTCCCTCCCTCCCCTCCCCCTCCCTCCCCTCTCCATCTCCTCCCCTCCCTCCCTCCTTCCTTCCCTTCCCTCTCCTGTCTGTCTCCCTGCCTCTTCCCCCCTCCCCCTGGACTAACACAGATCAAGAGTTCAAGCTCCGGCCCGGCCTGCCTGGGTTTGAATCCCAGCTCTGCCATTTACTGGAGCAGCCTCAGGCAAAGTACTTAATTCTCAGCCTCTATTTCTGCATAAGTAAAATGGGAATAAGGATAGTGCCAAGCTTAGAGAGTTGTTTAAATAAGCGACGAGATTCTTGTAAAGTGCCAGGATCAGTGCCTGCAATACAGTAAGTGCCTAATAAATGTCACCTGATTTATGACTAGACAGGGTTCTGCTGGAGCAGAGCCCCTGCCTTTTCATCTCTGCATTCCCAGGGTCTGGCAGGGTTGGGATTGGAAGGGATGCGGGCTTTCTAGGGATTTGCACTATGGCATTGGGGACTTGCTTTCCCAGTGCAGCAGGCCTCTCCAGAAAGGGGAGGGGACTTGGACCACATCGTAAGCTTGTCTGTCTGGCAGATATTTCCTACAACCCTGCTGCACACCACTGGGTGCTGAGGATGGGGTGGGGGAGGGTGCAGTAACACTGCCCTTAGTGAGCTCAAGTCCATGGAGGAAAGTGGGACAAAATGGCCCTGATACTATCAGAGAATGACGAGCCGGAGGCTGGCAGGTTGCTTCTGAGGAGGCTCCTGGGACTGGTGATGTTTGATGTTTCCTTGTGGGAGTGACGTAATAGTAACTTCTGGCTACATTAGGGCTTTATTGAGTAATCCTCCATTCTTTCCTATCCGCGGTGTTTACCCATCTTAGCAGTAATAACAATAGCGTTTCTTGAGTGTTCGCTATGTGCCAGGTATAGCGCTAAATATTTTATGTTATGAGTTTACTTAATCTTCACATCAACCCTGTGAGGTACTTATCATCATTATTCCCATTTTGTAGGTGGGAAAACTGAGGCACAGAGAGGTAATGTATCTCTCCTCTCAGTCAGTAATTGGCAGAGCTAGAGTGGAACCTGGGCAGTTTTGGCTACAGAGTCCACGCTTTTTTTTTTTTTTCTTTTCTTTTTTTAGCGAAGTCTCATTCTGCCTATCACCCAGGCTGGAATGCAATGGCACTGTTGTGCGTGGCTCATTGCAACCTCAACCTCGAAGACTGAAGCGATCTTCCCACCTCAGCCTCTTGAGTAACTGAGACTACAAGCGTGTACCACCATACCCAGCTAAGTTTTTAATTTTTTTTTTTTTTTTTTTTTGAGACAAAATCTTGCTCTGTCACCAGGCTGGAGTGCAGTGGTGCTATCTCAGCTCACCGCAATCTTCACCTCCTGGGTTCTAGCGATTCCTCTGCCTCAGCCTCCCGAGTAGCTGGGACTACAGGTGCTGCACCTCCACGCTCGACTAATTTTTGGATTTTTAGTAGAGATGGGGTTTCACCATGTTGGCCAGGATGGTCTCGATCTCCTGCCTTCAGGCGATCCACCCACTTCGGCCTCCCAAAGTGCTGGGATTACAGGCGTGAGCCACTGTGCCTGGCCTAATTTTTTTTTTAGAGATAGGGTCTCGCTATGTTGCCTAGGCTGGTCTCAAACTTCGGGCTCAAGTGATCATCCTGCCTCTGACCCCTAAAGTTTGGGATGACAGTTGTGAACCACGACGCCTGGCTGAATCCAACTTGTGCTTCCTCCATAACTGACTTTTACCCAGCTGGTTGTAGTCCTTGTGACTAGCCAATCTCATGGACTCTGAGCGCCTTACCTTCCACGAGAGTCCTTTGCAGCCAGCAAAAGTGAAGAAATTAATCTTAGGCCTTCCTGTACAGCCTGCGTTCAGCATCAGCTCAGGGGTGAGGGGATAGGGACCTTCAAGGAAGAGGGTGTGGAAGTTTAAGGCCCAGAAAGGAAAGGACTTGAGTCAGGAGGAGGAAGAAGGATTAGCATAGGAAGCATTTAATGGGGAGAGAAAGGAAACTCAGAAGGCTGGAAAAGTTGGAATTCAAACTGAAGCAACATTTGCTGAGTACATTTTCGGTGCCAGGCATGGCAGCGTCTGTACCTTCCAGGAGCTCCCAGGCCTGTGGGAGAGATAGACAAATTAGCAGGTAAATTGCTGAATAGTATTTGGTGAGGTTGGCCGGGGGCGGTAGCTCACACCTGTAATCCCAGAACTTTGGGAGGCCGCGGTGGGTGGATCACTTGAGGCTAGGAGTTCGAGACCAGTCTGGCCAACATGACAAAACTCCATCTCTACTAAAAATATGAAACAGTTAGCTGGGCATGGTGGCGTGTGCCTGTGGTCCCAGCTACTCAGGAGGCTGAGAATCACTCGAACCCGGGAGGCAGAGGTTGCAGTGAGCGAATCATGCCACTGCACGCCAGCCTGGGCAACAGAGGGAGGCTCTGTCTCAAAAAAAAAAAAAAAAAAAAAAAAATATTTGGCGAGTATATGGGCAGGAGCCTTTGAAGGCCCAGAGGAATAGATCACCAACTTGACCCAGGGAGGTGATGTTTAAGTTGGGTCTTGAAGGATGAGTAGGAGTTTGCCAGCCAGGCAGAGCTAATAGTAGCAGAGCCAAAGTTTAAACCTGAACAGTCTGGGTACAGAGTCTGTGTTCTTGCCTGTGGCATGCTTGGCCCTGCTGCCCTCCAAGGCCTAGCCTTGGGAGATGAGACTTTCTGGGTCCTGGGTCACTCCACACGAGCCCTAGACAACCACCCAACCATTTTCCCATCCAATTCCTGCGTTTGCTCTTCACAAACTCCCCCTCTCTCCCGCTTCTGCAAGGGTGGCTGGGAGTTGACTAGCCTTATAGGCAGTCTCTGTCTCTCTAAGTGACTGGGATTTGTGGTGTCCTGAGAAGGGTACACAGATTCTACCCGCAGTTCTCCTGTGGCAGGTAGGAGGCACAGACAGACACAGAAGCATTTCCTGTTTTGTTTTTCCACTGTTTGCCCTGAGTACATGAACTGCTTTGCATAAAGCACCTCCTCAGATCATTGCAACAACCCTGGCAGGTAGAGGTAATTTACTGCCATTTTAAGCATGAGAAAGGTGACTCACAGAGGTTGAGCCATGTGTCCAAGGTCATACAGCTAAGCCAGTAATTAGAGGGACTGGAATTTGCACCTCAATCTAACTGTGAGGCCTGTACTCGTGTTTTTAAGCCATCAGGAAGAATACCAGGTTATGAAGGCCACGCCCCTTTCTGATGAGTCTCACCTCTGTGCTGGTAATCAGGACACCTAGGAATTGCAAGTTAGCGGTAGCAAGCATAAGGTTGCATTGATTTCAGTTCTTCTCAACAGGAATGTGCATGAGAATCACCAGGAATGTTGGTTACAAATACAAGATTCATTGCCTTCATCCTAGAGATTCTAACTCAGTAAGTATGGGGGGAGGGTCCAGGAACCTACATTTCCAGCAGAATGCCTGATTCTGATGCTGGTGGACCATAGAATGTGCTAGAAATCCTAATTTATGACATGTCTTCTCTGGGTCCAACACTATCCTGGGCATTTTATTTGGTCTCTTCAGCCATCAGAACATCGCCTGGTAGGGGGAGTGGATGCAAAGGGAGGTGGGAGTCTAGAGAGAGATTCGTAGCAGTCACGATGGACAGCCAGCATGTCCATTCCACCTTTAGATCAATTGGATAAGGAAACTGAGGCTCGGAGAGGAGGCACCTTGCCCAAAGCTTGTGGTGGCAGAGCTGGGATTAGAAAGCAGACCCCTCAGCTGCCGAGACCTGTGTTCCTCCTGATACCCCACGTGGTTGCTTTTGCACCCTCCCACACAGAGACTCTTTTTTGTTTGTTTGTTTGAGATGAAGTTTCACTCTTGTTGCCCAGGCTGGAGTGCAGTGGAGTGACCTCAGCTCACCGCAACCTCTGCCTCCCAGGTTCACGCCATTCTCCTGCCTCAGCCTCCTAAGTAGCTGGGATCACAGGCGCCCGCCACCTCGCCTGGCTAATTTTTTGTATTCTTAGTAGAGACAGGGTTTCACCATATTGGCCAGGCTGGTCTCGAACTCCTGACCTCAGGTGATCCACCCACCTCGGCCTCCCAAAGTGCTGGGATTACAGGCTTGAGCCACCACACCTGGCCCACAGATTCTTGGGGGCATCTGCCAAACACCACCATAGGTAAATGGGGGATAATCAGTGGTGACAATATCTGCCATTTACTGAACACCCACTGTGTGCCAGGCACAAGGTCTAGAATGGTCAGCAAGCAGGCATGGTCTTGGACAATTGCACAGATCTCTAATTATAATCAGGTTGCTATGGGAGTTTATGTCAGAGGAGCCATTCCCGGCAGAGAGCAGGAGCAGGGAAGATGTCCCTGAGGAAGAAGGGTTTGAGAAGAGATCTGAAAGGTGTGTTAAGTGTTAACTGGGCAAAGAAATGCAGAGTAAAAGATTCTAGGCTGTGAGAACAGCATGTGCAAAGGCCCTGGGGTGAGTGATATATAGCAGCAATCCCCAACCTTTTTGGCACTGGACTTCGTGGAAGACAATTTTTCCATGGACAGGGTAGGAAGGATGGTTTCCCCTATGAGAATCTAACTAAGCCTGATGATCTGAGGTCCATGAAGCTTCCACTTCAGTTCATGTTAGTTAGATTCATCACCTTAGTTACATTCTCATAGATTCTCCTAGGAGTGCACAGCCTAGATCCCTCACGTGTGCAGTTTACAATAGGGTTTGCACTTCTGTGAGAATCTAATGCTGCCGCTGATCTGACTGAAGGCGGAGCTCAGGCGGTAATGTTCACCCACAGCCGCAGCTCACCTCCTGCTGTGCAGCCCGGTTCCTAACAGGCCATGGACTGGTACTGGTCTGAGGCCTGGAGGGTTGGGGACCCCAGCTGTGTAGCTGGAGTAGAGAGGAAGGGTGAGGCTGAAGGGTGGTCAGGGCGGGTCCCGCAGGGCCGTGCAGACCAGGTGAGGCTTTACTTTCCTCTACACCAAAGGATTCCATTTGTGCCCTCAAAGTAAGAAAAGGCAAAAATGTATAACGAGCAGGGTGGGGGTCTCCCGGCTCTCGAAGGGGTGTCAGCAGGGAGCTAAGAGGATCCGATTACTTGAGTGGGGAGAGCAAGAGTGGCATCAGAAGGTGATGGTGACTTTGCCCAGGCCGGTGGTAGTGGTGAGGGAGAGGCAGACAGAGAAACTGAGTAGAGTGGGCAGGGCCTGGTGATTGGTTGGAGTGGGGCAGGGGATCAGCCCATCGCTTTGACCAATGAGAACATAGAGCCCAGAAAGGTTGCATGAGCCACCAGAGTCACACAGTCCAAGCGTTAGAGCCAGACGCTAAGCTGGAGCCTCCTGTCCCAGGGCCTTCCAGCCAAACTTGGACTCCGGGCCCCAGATTCCTGGCAGCTGCTCTGGCAGAGTCCCTCTTCCCAGCCTCCTGGTGGCTGCGTCCCTCCCCATGCCCCCGCTCCCTGCAGAGTCTGGCAGCTTCAAGGGAGTGGGGTGCTTTGAAGCGTCTACAGGGAGGGCAGTGCTGTGACCTCCAAATTCTTTCCGTGTGACCTATGCGACCCCAGCGAGACCAGGGCCCCTCAGGACCCTGCCCTCCCCAGGCTTTGATGGAGTCCACAGAGGTGGGGTTTGGGACCAGAGCCACTGTGCGGACACAGTCCCTTGCTGGGGAGCGGGGGTGTTTCCAGGGACCTGAGCTGATGCCCCTGCCATGAAGAGAAAGGAGATGCAGGGGCCAAAGCCTGGGGAGACCCTCTCTGTGCCCGGTGGGGTCTCCCCAGCAGTGGGGAGCTGCTCCCCCATCCAGGCTCCGTAACTGCAGGCCGCTGGTTGCTATCTTAGGATTTCTGTTTTCTTCCGCATTGTCACCCCAGTTGGCACCTAAGACCTCTGAGATGCTGCTCAGTTAAATGGATTCTCAGCTCTGCAGGCCTCGCTCCACCTCCCTACCCTGCTCCAAACCATCTCCCTCCTGAAACCTGAAATAGTCATAACCCCCCTATTATGAACCTCATCTCCCCGTACCTGAGCCCCTGTTTTCCTTAAGATTTGGAGCTCTCTTTGGGGTTCAGGCCCCCCTTTTTTCTCACTAGGTTCTAAGACCTGCTCCCTGCTTAGGCACCTTCTTCTCCCTGGACCCCTTCTTCACCCCTAGACCCTGGACCTGGGTCTGATCCCTCTCTGGAGACTGGAGGCTCTGCTGTGTTAGAGACCAGCACCCCCGACACACACACCCCACGGTCTCCCAGGTTTCTCTAACCCCCAGGGGCTTCACCCTTCTCAGCTTGACACACAGTAGGCACTCAAGAGACAAGCTTGATCCTGCCACCCCTTCTCCCAGGCCTCCCCGTTTGTGGCCCCTCCTGTACCTCCCCACCCTCCCCCGCGTGGGTATTTTTGCTCAAGGAGCTTGTGCTGTGTGGCAGCTGAGCCTGGGAAGCAGCTATTGTTGGCTGAGAACGTGGGGTGGCAGAAGGATGGGGGCTGAGAGGAGGCAGGAAACATACTTATAGGTCCAGGCCCAGCCCCCTGGTCCCCACACCCCACTGGGTCCAGGTGAGGCCATTTTAGGACAAGTCAAAGAAAGCCCCCTTCCCACAGCCAGGAGCTCCATTGTGAAAATCACTGCACTAGGGGAAGCTGGCAGCAAGTTTGGAAACGAGGTGGCTGGTGAAAGTGCCACCGGCAGTTTCAGAGAGCAGCCGGGGCACCGCTTGAGCCTCTGCATCGGGACAGTAGGCAGGACCCCTTGTGTGGTGATGCTCTGCTGCTGCCCGTTCCGGTTGCTTCTCGTACCTGTTTCATGTCTGCTCTGTGGCGCAGGAGGTGGGAACCACAGTTTATTGAGCATTAACTTTGAGCTAAGCCGTGTGCTGAGCAATGAATGCATTGACTCAATTCATACCTCAGTCAACTCCAGGGAAGTGGGTCCTATTGTGTCCCCATTTAACAGATGAGGAGACTGAGGCTTGGTGAGGTAGGTGAGGTGACTCGGTCAAGGCCACACAACTCCTGAGTCTGTTTTTGCAGGCTTCTGTAGAGCATCTGACTTCAAGGCTGAGGGTGTTTTGCTTGTGGCCGAAAAAGACTGGGCACAGCGAGGAGGGAGGAGGGCCAGGCACAGCGAGGAGAGGGGAGGCCAGTAAAAGAGGATGAGAAGCCTGCAGGGGAGCAGGCAGTGCCTTTTCTGGGGTGGTGACAGGCAGTTGGAAGCAAATTTCGATCTGGATGAGGAACTGGCACTATTCTGTCCTCTGGTCCCTCTTGCCCTTTAATTGTGACATTACTTCTCACCGCTGAAGGGGAACCCCTTGAGGGCAGAGACTGTGGCTTGTCCTGGCACCTGCCTTGAGCAGAAGCTCAGAGAAAGATGCATGGAGGGAAAGAGTGGGGAGCAGAAACAAGCCATCAGGTGCCAGGTTGGTGGCCCTGGAGCCAGTTTATGGCTCATCTGGTCACGAGGGCCACATCTCTCAGTGTTTAGTGTCAGCTATTGAAGAAATTGAATCCAGTACACAAAATTGGATTTTGCAGTTTTGCAACCAGTTTCAACCCCCCTCTATTGTGTAATGTGTTTCTTTAGATAAGGAAACCCAGAACAAAACATGTATGCTTTTCTCCTGGCGACCTCTGATAACTCTGTTGAAGACATGGCTTAACGAGAACTGTTTTTCTCCTTTCGTGATTTGTGACTTTTCTTGCAGTCTCCAGGTGGCGGTGAGTCAGCCATAAAACTCGTTCAGGAAAGTCCAGAGGAATTTTTTTTCTGCATCAGGTTCAACTTGAGCAGTGCTGGGTGACACCCAATGACACACTTGGTTGGGGAAGGAGAGGCTGGCACACTCCTAGCTGCTTATCTCTGCCACCTCCGCCTCCATTTGTCCCTGGCTTCCTGGGGCCCAGAGCCATCTCCGCCAGAGCAGGGAGGCCAATTAAGTGACCCGCGGGCTCCTTCTGCCTGACTCAGCTCAGCTCCAGCCCTCTCTGGGGAGAATGAGTCATTTTTTCAACCCTGAAGTATTTATCTTCATGTGGGAAATGGGTAGGGGTGGGGAGAGCCCCTCCTGGTCCTCTCCAAACTTGTTCCTCAGCTCTGAGGGGCACTCCAGCTGCAGGCAAAGGGATTCTAGGGCAACTCTGGAGAGGGCAGTCAGACCTGAAGTCAGTAAACCACAGCTGTGGCAGCCATTGGAGTCACCCTGGACAGAAGCACACTGGGCTAAGTGGGTGGAGTGTCCCTGTCAGTCCCCCACTGATGGATGGTTTCTCCTTGGGGATGGGCCTCTGCCCCCTGCTTCCTCTGCCCACCCAGTTAAGAAGCTATATGAGCCCGGGTGTGGCGGTGTACATCTGTAGTCCCAGCTACTTGGGAGGCTGAGGCAAGAGGATCGCTTGAGCCCAGGAGGTTAAGGCTGCATGAGCTATGGTCGAGGCTGCATGGGCTGTGGTCAAGGCTGCGCTCCAGCTTGGGCAGCAGAGTGAGACCTTGTCTCTTTAAAAACAAAACAGGCCGGTCAAAGTGGCTCATGCTTGCAATCCCAGCACTTTGGGAGGCCGAGGTGGGTGGATCACTTGAGGTCAGGAGTTTGAGATCAGCCTGACCAACATGGCAAAAACCCATCTCTACTAAAAATACAAAAAAATTAGCCGGCCATGGTGGCGCATGCCTGTAATCCCGACTACTCAAGGAGGCTGAGGCAGGAGAATAGCTTGAAACCCGGGAGGTGGAGGTTGCAGTGAGCTGAGATTGTGCCGTTGCACTCCAGCCTGGGCAACAGAGTGAGACTATGTCTCAAAAAAAAAAAAAAAAAAGGAAATTGCCCCCATCTCCCATTTTCTGTTTCCACTCTCTACCTCATTGCTCCCCTTAGCCCCTCCCACAGTCTAACATGCTGCGTATTTGATTTGTCTTATTTATTCTGTCTCCTACTAGCATATAAGTTTCACGAAGGCAAGGTTTATTTTATTTTATTTTTAGTTTTTTGGGACGGGGTGTCACTCTGTCACCCAAGCTGGAGTGCGGTGGCGTCATCACTGCTCTTTGCAGTCTCGAACTCCCAGGCTCAGGTGATCCTCCCATCTCAGCCTTCCAAAGTGCTGGGGTCACAGGCCTCAACCATTGCGCTTGGCCCAAAGGCAAGGATTTTGTCTGTTTTGTTTCCTGCTATATCCGTCGAGAGCGGTGCTAACACATAGTAGGCACACGATTTTAAAGAGGATAAGAGGAAAATGAATGAGTGAATGAATGTGAGCAGTCGGGGCTCTGTGTATTTTGATCCATAACCCTCCTCCCTCCCCCCACTCCAGCTGTGTTGTTCTAGGAGGCTAGGGTCTTTCTCCACCCACGCCCTCAAGGTCAGCTTATCCACTCTTGAGGTTTCATGCTTAATTTCTATATTTGAGCTTCTCATACCAGTGTGTGAGATTGCCCTGGGGAACAAGTGCCCTGAGTAGGGTACTTGTATCATAAAATAAAAAGGTGCTATTTTGGAGTAGAATGCAGAATTGGCATGAATTTTTGAGATTCAAAAGAAAATGAGGCTTAAGCTTTTTTCAGAGCTTTTAGCTGTTGTCCTCAAACCTGCCAGGGCACGGGTTGGCTCTCCTCTGCCGTGTGGGTGCTTTGGGAAAGTGTAAGCAGCCTTGTTTTTGGAAATGACCCCAACCCCTGAGCCCTGGGGCCTGCCCTCCCTGCAAAGCCCCAGTGAGGGGTTTTCACCAAACACGCACAAATGCCAGCAGAGGGCGGATCCACGTGCGTCCTCATCCGGGGGCCGTGCCCACTTCCCTTCCCGGCGGGCGTCCCCGTTTCTTTCTCTCAGCAGAGTGCTAGATCGGAACCTCTTGTCCTTCCCGACAAGAGGCCCTTCTCTGTCTGCCGCCTTTCCTGTGCCTCTCCTCTCCGTCGCTGGGTTTTCTTGTCCTTTTCCCCAGTTAGGTGGTTAGGTCAACTTCCAACTCCTCAGGGCCAAACAGTGCCACCACACTGGCGTCCCCATCCCCTATGCCAGCAGTGGCACTACCATTTTGGTCACAGCCCTGGGGCCCTGGAGTGTGACACATGTGGGGGGCCCTGGCACAGCCCCAACCTGTGCCTCAGCCTGCGCCTTGCACTGGCCAGGTGAGAAGCGCTGATTGCTCTCCTGCCCTCCAAGAACCCGCTGGTGTTTCCATGGCAACTGTGCAGCCAGGCTGCCTGGGCGTCTGCTGGGCTAAGGGCCACCAAGTCCTCTACAAGGTACCCATGGTTGTGGGAATGGAAGCATTAGCTAGAGGTGAGTGGCACTGACCTGTCCCCAGCTGTTAGGGAGGGAGCTGTACTTTGGGCTCCGGTGGGGTGTGGGGTCTCCTGGTTTTATCCACACCCCCATCCCCAGTCCATCTCACTGGGAAGCCACCCTGCCACTTCTTTCTGAGCCCCTGTTTCTTCCTCTGTAAGAGGGGCATGTAATGCTGACTTCAGAAGTTGTTCCAGCTCCCGACATGAGCCAGGTGGGGCAGCGGTGAGGGAGCCTCAGGTAGAGGAGGAGGGAGACAAGACCAGATCAAAGGGTGGCCAGGGATGCAGCTCTGTTCCATTCGGACCTGGGAATCAGACCAACCTGCCCCTTCCAAAGGGTCTTAGATCCTGAGGAAGCACTCTCCCCTCTCTCAGCCTCAGTTTCCCCTTCTCTAAAATGAAAATAGTCTGGGCACGGTGGCTCATGCCTATAATCCCAGCACTTTGGGAGACTGAGGTAGGCGGATCACTTGAGGTCAGGAGTTCAAGATCAGCCTGGCCAACATGGTGAAACCCTGTCTCTACTAAAAATATGAAAATTAGCCGGTTATGGGGGCACGTGCCTGTAATTCCAGCTACTTCAGAGGCTGAGGCAGGAGAATCACTTGAACCCGAGAGGCAGAGGTTGCAGTGAGCCGAGATTGCGCCATTGCATTCCAGCCTGGGTGACAGCGCAAGACTCCGTCTCAATCAATCAATCAATCAATCAATCCTGTGTGACAGGACTGCAGAAAGAATAGAGTAAGATAATAAGTGCATGACAAGCCTGGTGCCTGGCCCAACACACCGCAGGTGCTCATTCCATGTTGATTACCTGTGAAGGCACCCGTGGGCCACCGCACTGGAAATTGTCTTTCCTGTGGTCAGGACTGGGTCCCCAACAGACCCTCTTCCAGGGCATGGCTGCTGGGGGGCCCCAGGCCTGCTCCTCCCAGTGGGGAATTCCTCTTATGTTATTCACACAGAGATTTCCCCAGGAAGCCTGAGCCCCTCTTTGTATATCTTCCCGGCTGTTATCTGGGCCTCCTGAAGGCCTGCCTGGCTTTCTGGTTTATGTTAGGGTTGTTTATATGGGGTCTTATCTCTCCCAGGAGCAGGGGCCAGCCTGGGGAGCAGCAGGACTGTGGGCTTTGAGTCAGAGCAACCTGGGTTTGAGTCCCCAGCTCCGCCACGCACTAGCTATGGGACCCTCGGCAAGTGACTCCACCTCTTGGAACCTCAGTTTCCTCCTCTGTAAAGTGGGGATGGTAGTACCTCCAGCACAGGGTGACCATGAAGATTATGTGGGAAAATATCTGTGCGGTTCCCGGCATGGGTTAGATGATGAGTTACAGACAGCTCCTTTCCCCTCTTCAACCAGGAGGTTCCGCAGCAGCGTCCTAGAGGCTCAGACCCAGGGCAGGGGAAGAGCATCACAGGTCCTCAAGATGCCACCTGAGCAGTAGGCAGGGGAGGCTGCACAGCCGATCCACGCTGCTGACAGCTCCCAGGACTCCATGACCTAGAGGAGGCTGGGGACCTCAGGAACCCTCCCCAGAATGAAGGAAGTATGGGGAGGAAAGACACAGAGATGAGGCTGTGGCCCCTATAGGAGCGTGGGTGAGTGTGGAAGATAAGAGCACAGGCTCTGGAACAGACACATGTGTCCATCAGGGAGCTGTGTGACCCCCTGTGAGTGACTCAACCTCTCTGAGCCTTAGTTCCCTGTCTGTGCAAATGAAGGATGATGATACACCATATCTCCTGGGGTTGCTGCAAGGCGTTGATAATACATGGAAAGTGCTTGGCACAGTCTGGCCAAGAATTTTCTATTTATTTTTAGGTCGTATTCTCAGGACCCACTGACTTCTGGCCAAACTCTTCAGTTACTCATAAAACAGTAATAAAAATTTTTTAAAAGCTTATTTCTCTAGCACCTTCCATGAGCCCTGCAGGCAACGTGCTTAGTGCCTACCTCTCATTATCCCATCTGATTGTAGCAGTCCTCTGTGGAGTTGGCCCTGTCACCATCCCCATTTTATAAATGAAAAGTCGGGTGACCTGTCTGAGCCCACACAGCTGTTGACGGCTGGAGCCTGGAAATAGTCGTGGGCAGGGTTAGTGTCTCACCAGGTATCAGCTGGACGCAGCAAACCTCAAACCGAATCCGTGGGGAGAATCTGTGAATGAGCTTGTCCAACCTGTGGCCCGGGATGGCTTTGAATGCGGCTTACCACAAATTCGTAAACTTTCTTAAAACATTATGAGATTTATGCATGAACCTTTGTTTTTTAGCCGATCAGCTATCGTTGGTGTATTTTATGTGTGGCCCAAGACAATATTTCTTCCACTGTGGTCCAGGGAAGCCAAAAGATGGGACACTCCTGCCAAGTGTAAACGGAAGATCTGGAGTGGGGTGGGGACACCTGTGGACTCAAGACAGCCTGGGTGGCGAGTGGTGTGTGGGGGCTGGCTCCAGAAGCCGTGGGACCACGTGTGTTTGTTCAGCCTGTCTCGGCAGGCAGCGGGCCCTGACGCACTAATGTAAACATCCAGACTGCTTGTTGGCCCACTGGGGGACCAAGACAAACTAGGGAACAGTAAGCAGTGCCTCCCGGTGCCTGGTAGGGAGTGGCGAGAATGAGGAGCTGGGTCTCAGGAGAGGCTGAGGAGAGTTGGACAGGGATGGAGCCTGGCTTTCCTGCCCAGTTCACAGAGGGGAGGGCACAGCTGCTGGCTTAGAGGGCTCCCAAGAAGGCCAGGAGCAGAAAGTCTGAGAAGCAGATGGGGGACAGCAGAGGGAGTCTGGCCCTTGGTGCTAGGGGTACCCTGGTGGACAGAGGTGGGGGTGGCACGGAGCCAGCATTTATGGAGCCCCTAGTGTGTACCAGGTCATTTAGACACGAGGTCTTATCACGTCTCTAGAAAAGCCCTGCGTAGTCCACTTTATTATTATTATTATTATTATTATTATTTTGATGCAGAGTCTCATTCTGTCGCCCAGGCTGGAGAGCAGCGGTGCAATCTCGGCTCACTGCAACCTCCACCTCCCAGGTTCAAGTGATTGTCCCACCTCAGCCTCCCAAGTAGCTGTAGCTAGGATTACAGGTGCACAACACCACGCCCAGCTAATTTTTTGAATTTTAATAGAGACAGGTTTCACCATGTTGCCCAGGCTGGTCTCGAACTCCTGAGCTCAGGCAGTCCACCCACCTCGGCTTCCCAAAATGCTTGGATTACGAGCGTGAGCCACCGTGCCTGGCCTAGCTTTATTATTTTGACTTAGCTAATGAGAAAATGGAGCCCGGGAGATTGTAGAGACCCAGCTCCACTGAAAACCCACAGAATTTGGCTTCCTGGGCAGGGGAGTTTACGAAAGCATTTTTGGGTAGTATTCCTTTGCATCTGCCTCTGCTGACGTCACATTTCCCATGCTAACTTTCTTCTGACCCTGGCTCGGCGTCTCCCTCGATGGAAGTGCAGCCTCTGGGGAGCTGAAGCTCTTGCCGCAAATCCCGTCCCTGGTCCGCTTTTTGGCACATCACTGCGTGGGGCCTGGCCAGGCTGAAGTGACTGTCTGGTCGGGTTAGCTCCTTGGAGGGCTGGTGTGACCAGCTCAGGGGTTTCGCCTGTCTGTCACCCAGGGAGGAGGATTTTGCCACCTCTGCTTGGATAGGCTTGTGAAGTGGGCGTCAGGCAGGCTTACTGGTTCTAAGTCTTCAAAAAAATGGGATTTTAGAAGTTGCTAAGACCTGAAATATGACCCCACCCATTTTACAGATGGAGAAACTGAAGCCCAGAGAGGGGGAAGGTCTGCCCCAAAGACTCAGTGAGAGACCAAGGCAGAACCGAGTCGAGGTCTCCAGGGAGGACACCCCTAGGCCAGGCTGACCTTTGTTAAGGGGGTGGGACAGGGTCAGGAAAGGGCAGGGATGAAGGAAATAAGTTTCTCAACTGGATCATGACCTGAAACCCAATTTCACAGCTGCTCCCACCCTGCTGCCCTCCGCAAACTGTGCCCTAGAAATGCCCTTGGGCCCTCAGGAACCCTGATAAGTCCCTGCGCATGCGCCAGCAGGGTACTTGTTTCATTGGGTTTGGGTCTCTGCGAATCCACACGAGGGCCTCCTGCTCCCCACTTGCCACACCAGGTCTTGCCCACTGCTCTCCCCCACTGTTTCCCTCACTCATATTCATCTCCGAGTCCAACAGCTATCACTTGGGTTGTGCAGAGCTGGGAAGAATCATTTAACCGTAACAGCAGCCAGTGAGGGGACCTCGTCTGTGCCATCTGATACCTTCAAGGTGCACCTTTGAGGGGCAGACCCTGCTTTGCGTGTGTTTTGTCCCCACTTTGAGAAAGAGATCACGGTGGCTCTGGTTTAAGTTCAAGAACATTGGGGTCACACCCTGAGCCTGGATTTGAACCAGGAGACAGACACCGGTACCCCACACCCTCGACCACACCTGCTAAAGCCAGGGACCTGCAGAAGTCAGATGACCTGTCTGAGCCCGCAGAGCCCTTGACTGCCCTGACCCACTAGCGCATCTCCAGAGGATCTGTGTGGATGCAAGGCAGTTAGGACCCCACCTTGAGATGGGGAGCAGGGGCTCAGGAGAGGCCGAGGAGAACTGGGCAGGAATGGAGCCAGGAGGGCGTGGCTGCCAGCCTGGAGGGGTCCCAAGAAGGCCAGGAACACAAAGTCTGAGAAGCGGGTTGGGAGCAGTAGAGAGGCTCCAGCCAGCCTAGGCCCATGACTCCATCCCGGTCAAGGGACCAAGATTGCTCAATCCCCAGAGCCACAGATGCGTCACCAGCTCAGCGTCGCCGCGGGCTGGCCTGGCCTTGTGACGAGCAAACATTTTTCCCCATCTGAGGCCTGCGAGCTGGCCTTCAACTCTGCCTGTTCATTTTGGGAGACCCTTCCAACAGCAGCAGGAACAATGGCAGCCACCAGATGCCAGGCCCTTTGTAGACACGACCTTGTTTAATTCTCAGAAGTGTCCTGGGACCTAACACTGGGTGATGGGATCCCACTTCACAGAGAAGACTGGGATCACATGGCAGCAAAGCACAGGGCTGGCTCGAAGCCCAAGTCTGTCTGACCTATTCTGGTGGGCAGCAAAATATATCAGACATATTAAAAGCATCAGGCTCAGTAAAACCAAACACTGGTATATAAGCCTTCAGCTTAAGGAATAAAACTTCCCAAATGCAGTTGAATCCCCCATACCCCCACACGCCCAGTCCATTTCTTACCACTCTCTCTCCCAGGGGAAACTACTTTCTTCAGTGACTGTCTTGATACTGTTACTCCTGACCTCAGGTGATCCTACCACCTCCCCACCTTGGCCTCCCAAAGTGCTGGGATTACAGGTGTGAGCCACCACACCCAGCCTGCTTTTGCCTCCCTAAATGATACATGTTTCTCACTGTTTTTGAACTTTAAATAATTGGTGGGAGGCTCCATGTTGACTTCTGCAGCTTTCCTCTCTTCCCATTGTGTTTGAGTTGCAGCCACTTCGTTTTCAGGCCTGTGTAGTATTCCATCCCATGATGTGACTCCCCTACGGTTTATCCAGGCTCCTATAGATGGGCATTTAGACTGTTTCTCGTTCACAACCACAGTGCGTGCTGTGTGGGAGTTCCTTATTCATGTCTCCTGGCAACCACAGGAGAGTTTCTAAGAAGTATATGTGTTATGTATGTTAAAAACTGGAATCAGGCCGGGCATGGTGGCTCACACTATAATCCCAGCACTTTGGGAGGCCGAGGCAGGCGAATCATCTGAGGTCAGGTGTTCGAGATCAGCCTGGCCGACATGGTGAAGCCGCGTCTCTAATAAAAAAATACAAAAATTAGCTGGGCTTGGTGGCGCACGCCTGTAACCCCAGCTACTCAGGAGTCTGAGGCAGGAGCATTGCTTGAACCCAGGAGGCAGAGGTTGTAGCGAGCCAAGATCGTGCCACTGCACTCCAGCCTGGGGAACAAAGCAAGACTCCATCTCAAAAAACAAACAAACAAAAAACTAGAATCAGGTAAACCCACGGCATCATGGGATTCCTCACCGAGAGAACAGGCCAACAATATTGGGGTTGCTGTTATGAGGGTGAAAAACCCCTTAAGGACAGGAATGTTCCTCTGATTCGCCGCTGTAAACGGCACCCAGAACAGTGTCTGGTGCATTGTGTGCGTGGAGTAAATCTGTTCCCTAGACAAGGGGATGTGTGCCAGCTACTGTGGCAGGTACTCAACTTGCACAGTCGTACTCAGTCCACTGAGGAGGGGTTCTCCCAAATCACAGGTAAGCTGACTGTGGCACCAGAGAAATTAAGTCCCATTCTTAAGGTCCTACAGCCGGTACCCAGGTTGGCTGACTCCAGAACCTGCACTCTTTCCTGAAGCTGCCTGTGTAGACAGAGGGAGTGGATTCACAGAACGCTAGAATATGGGGAAAAGGGCGGCAGCTTTTTTTTTTCTTTTGAGACAGAGTCTTGCTCTGTCGCCCAGGCTGGAGTACAGTGGCACGATCTCAGCTCACTGCAACCTCCGCCTCCTGGGTTCGAGTGATTCGCATGCCTCAGCCTCCCGAGTCGCTGGGATTACAGGCATATGCTACCACACCTGGCTAGTTTTTGTATTTTTAGTAGAGATAGAGTTTCACTATGTTGGCCAGGCTGGTCTCAAACTCTTGACCTCAAGTAATCTGCCTGCTTCGGCCTCCCAAAGTGCTGGGACTACAGGCATGAGCCCCCATGCCCGGGAGCAGCTTTTAATGCCTAGTTGCCTATATACAAGCCCCTAGGACTTTCCAGGTTGTCCTAGAGGCTGTGAGGGTGAGGTGGCACCAGCTAGTAGATCACCTTTGGCCTGGGATGCCCCAGACGCTGGGGCTGAGTGACAGCTCATCTCTGAGGTTGATCCATGGGGGAACTGCAAAGGTTGAGACCCCAGTAGGCATAGGATTCAGATGCAACTGGATGGCGGAGGCAGCCTGACCAACCAAAGAATTATTTGCTTGGGACATGAGCAGACCTGGGCTCAAATCACAGGTCTGCCACTTACTAGCTGTGTTTTTAGACAAGCCTCTTAACCTCTCTGAGCCTTATCACCCCCATCTGTTAAATAGGTATTGACTCTGTCTTGCAGAGAGGTAGATTTGAAATTAATGAGTGTGACAGTCTTAACACAGTGCCTGGACAGTAGTTATTAGCTACAGTACAGGGGAGGGTTTTCTACTAGGGATACATACAAATCACTACAGATATATACAGATGGGGCAGCATGGGACACAGAGGAAGACTTCATAGAGGAGGTGACATTTCATCTGGGTTCTGAAGGGTGAATAGGAGTTCTCCAAGCCAAGAAGCAGACCGTGGGTCAAACAATTTCTGTGTGCCCCGGACTAGATTTGGTATTGAGAAGGATAAACACAGTGTTGTTTACAAAAACAACAACAAACAAACTCAAGTTGCTTGCAGTAGATAAAGATACATGATCCCATGGAGATGGCGCAGGCCAGGTGCTGGCTGAATAGACAAAGAATCAGTGGCGTTGGGGTCTTAGGAACACGTGAAAGCTGTGAGTCAGGACAGTCAGGAATTTCCCTAGAGGGGAGGTTGGATTTAGATGACAAAGGAAGATGGAGAGGGGCTGTCTGACCCTTGATTTCCTGACTTGGCTGGGTCAGGAAAGGGGTCACCCAGCCCAGCAAGGGGCTGGGGACATACCTAGTATGTTCTGTCAGAAGCCCTACTGTGTCCCTGTCACTAGGGCTTGGGCTGATCTCTCTCTTGGAAGAAAAGAAAAGTTGTTTCTAATTGTTCATTGTGCAACAGCAGATTGGCTCCCAAACCAGGCTGAACTGAGCCAAGCCCTGGAGGGAGAGGAGGAGCTCAGGCTGGATCTCTACCGAGCCAGGAGTTTGGGGGCCCGGGAGGGGGGTTGGGAATATTGCTGTGTGAGTGATCCAGGAAGGGCCACTCTTCTGGCCTAGCCAGGGCCCCCTGCCCAGAACTCCCACTCCATTCTGCAGGGTCCCATAATGCCTGAGTATAGTGTAGAAATTGGGTTCAAATTTGATCCCATCTTCTTACCAGCTGTGCAACCTTGGACTGGTTACTTAACCTCTCTGTGTCTTCTTCCACATCTTTCACATGGGGTTGCTGTTATGATTAATTAGAAAACACATGTAAAGTGCTTGGGATAGAACCTAGAATGAAGTCATTGCTGAAGACATGGCTTTTGCTGCTGCTCTGTCATTGGTGTTACCGTTTATCAACAGCTGTAGCCTCAGCACTGTCATCATTGCCCCTACATCTGTAACCCAGGCCACACTATTGCTCAGGTTGAACTCCAGGGTCATTCCAGCTGCTCATGCCCATTCTCCGTGAGCCAGGATATTCCTGTGCCACAGGCACTACCTTGGCAGTGCCTCTCTTTAGGAGGCAGCTCTTGAATTCCCCATGTGCCTTTTCATGGATTATTGCCTTAATTCCCACCATAGCCTAGTGAAGTAGGTTCACATGTCCCCATTTTATAGATGAGAACACATGCTCAGAGAGGTAAGGCAACTCTCCCAGGGTCACACAGCAGCAAATTACAGAGAATCCAGCTGAAGTCTGTCTGTTCCAGAACCTTTGCTCTTTCCACTCCAAGGTTGAGGGAGCGGAGCAGTTTGTTCCCACTGGATCTGAGCTTGGTGCTCAGCTCCCTGTTCCCCCACTCCCACCTGCATCCATGTCTTCCTCTCCCTAGTTCTCATACCCCCCAGCTCTGCTCTGGGCCTGGGACCACTCTGGACCAAGACTGCAGCCAGGGTAGCTCATGTCCTCCTGAGCCAATGCAGTCATTTCCCCCCCACTGTCAGCCGGAATCAGCCCTCCTCTCCCCAGCCAGGCGTTTCCTCCGAGGGTCCCTCCATCCCCCCAGGCAAGCATGACACATGTGTCCTGAGGGGGATGGGGTGTAATGGGGACCAGATGGGAAGCTGAGCCTGGGGTGGGCTTGTTCAGCAGATATTCCTGGTCACCGAGGCAACGCCAGCTCAGCAGCATCTGGTTTGGCTGCAGGTCCACCCTGATTGGCTGGGGCTAGAAAAGGGGAGTTGGCCTTGGCATTGTGGGCAGGTGGGGGGACAAGCACAGAGGCTTCAGAATCCAGGAGAGAACAGTGGGTTGCAGAGGGCAGAGTGTAAACAACAGGTAGCGTAGAGTCAGACAGACCTGGTGTCCAGTCCTGCCCTGTCACTTTCTGGCTGTGTGATCCAAGCAAGTCACTACCCCTCTCTGAGTTGCAGTTTTAACATCTGCAAAATGAGAGACAATGATAATATTTACCTTACATCTGCATGAGAGGATCAAATAGCAGTGTCGGTGTTCACAATACTTATATCTTTGAACTATTTTAATTCTCATAGCTACCTGTGAGAGTGGGGCTATTATTAGCTCTGTTTTTTTACTGATAAAGAAACCGAGGCACAGGGAGGTCACATCACTTGCCCAAGTCAAACAGGTAGTAGGAGGCAGAGCTGAGATTTGAATACAGGCAGTATAGACCCGTGTCCACCACACTCCAGCCTGCTCCATCCTCCTACTCTCAGTGACGGGACAGCGCATGTGCTGTATCAGCTGGAGATGCTGCTTGCTCTTTTTTTTTATTTATTTGAGAGACAGGGTCTTGCTTTGTCACTAAGGCCAGAGAGAAGTGGCACAATCATAGCTCACAGTAACCCTGACCTGCTGAGCTCAAGCGATCCTCCTGCCTCAACCTCATGAGTGACTAGGATGACAGGTGTGTACCACCACTCCAGGCTAATTTTTTAAATTTTTCAGATTTTTTTTTGAGACAGGATTTTACTCTGTCTTTCAGGCTAGAGTGCAGGGATGCAATCACAGTTCACTGCAGCCTCAACCTCCTGGGGCTCAAGCAATCCTCCCACCTCAGCCTCCTGAGTAGCTGGGACTACAGGTGCCCACCACCATGCCCAGCTAATTTTTATTTATTTATTTTTTTGAAGAGACAGGGTTTTGCAATGTTTTCCAGGCTGGTGTTGAACTCCTGGGCTCAAGTGATCCTCCCGCCTCAGCCTCCTGAGTAGCTAGGATGATAGGTATGTGCCACCACACGAGACTAATTTTTTAATTTTTTTTTTTTTTTTAAGACAGAATCTCACTCTGTCGCTTGGGCTGGAGTGCAGTGGCATGATCTCGGTTCACTGCAACCTCCACCTCCTGGGTTCAAGCAATTCTTGTGCCTCAGCCTCCCCAGTAGATGGAATTAGAGGCATGCACTGCCATGCCCGGCTAATTTTTATATATATTGTTTTGAGATGGAGTCTCGCTTTGTCGCCCAGGCTGGAGTGCAGTGGCACGATCTCAGCTCACTGCAAGCTCCGCCTCCCAGGTTCACGCCATTCTTCTGCCTCAGCTTCCCAAGTAGCTGGGACTACAGGCACCTGCCACCATGCTCAGCTAATTTTTTGTATTTTTAATAGAGACGGGGTTTCACCGTGTTAGCCAGGATGGTCTCAATCTCCTGACCTCGTGATCCGCCCGCCTCGGCCTCCCAAAGTGCTGGGATTTCAGGCCTGAGCCACCACGCCCAGCTAATTTGTATATTTTTAATAGAGATGGGGTTTCACTGTTTGGCCAGGCTGGTCTCAAACTTCTGACCTCAAGTGATCCGCCTGCCTCGGCCTCCCAAAGTGCTGGGATTACAGGTGTGAGCCACTGTATCCGGCCAATTTTTAAAATTAAAAAAAATTTTTTTTTGAGACAGGGTTTCACTCTTTCAGACTGGAGTATAGTGGCACAATCACTGCTGACTGCAACTTCAACCTCCTAGGGCTCAAGCAATCCTCCCACTTCAGCCTTCTGAGTAGCTGGGACTACAGATGTGCAGCACCACGCCTGCTAATTTTTATATTTTTTTGTAGAGATGGAGTTTTGCAATGTTGTCCAGGCTGACCTTGAACTCCTGAGCTCAAGGGATCCACCCACCTCAACCTCTGAAAGTGTTGGGGTTACAAGCATGAGCCACTACACCAGGCTAATTTTTTTTTTTAATTTTTTATTTTTTGTGGAGACAGGGTCTTACTATGTTCCCCAGGCTGGTCTCGAACTCCTGATCTCAAGCGATCCTCCTGCCTCAGCCTCCCAAAGTGCTGGGATCACAAGCATGAACTCCCGTGCCCGGCCTGCATGCTCTTTTCTCACTTGCCCTAGAAGCCTGTGCTGTTGGTGGTGCATGGGACACGCCTACTGAGTTTATAAATGGGTGGACAGAGGAGGGCACAGACGCTATGAACATTCCTGCATGTTGGGCAACAAAAGGGAGGCACTGGGGGTGTGACCCTGCAGGCCCTGTGGTGTGGGCAGCCAGCCAGACCCAGCCATGGCCCTGAGCTGGCTGGGGAGCCCCGCTCTGAAAACAACAGCCCCCATTCATCAAGTCCCATTCATCAAGTGCCACACACTTTGTCTAAATTCTCTCATTTCATCCTCACTGCCAGCCTGGTTGCCCACGATAGCAGAATATGTCTTTGACAGAAGCTGGTTTTGAACATAGGTCCAGCTTTCCTCGCAGGGGGACTGGACTAGGGCCATCTCTTGCCTCCTGAGTGGGGGTGATGGTTTCCTTGTCAACGTGTTTTTGTAGGGCATGTTGCTAATTGTGGGGCTGAGGGAGGAGGCTGCAGGGTAGGGTTGGAAGAGCCTAGATGAAGAGTTTCATCCTGGTTGGCCCCTTACGCAACCCCTTCTATTCCATGATCCTTCATTTTCTTCGTTTGTCAAAAGTAGTTTATGATCCGGGGCAGAGCAGAGGGCAGGGAGAGCCAAGATGACCAGGGCCTTGGCCCTTTAAGACTTTATGGTCCAGTGGCAGGGACAGTCATAGGGACAGTCACCCATACTCAAGTACCCAAATCATCCCTGGGAGCTCGGCAGGGTCTGCTGGAGGTGTGTGCAGAGTGCAGTGAAAGCACAGGGCCAGAGGTGGCAGGAGGGATGATGTGGACACAGGTTGTTTTGCCTTTCTTCTGCTAACAGCAGCCCCTTCCTTTGGGAATTGTTCCTCCCTGACTCATTGTGATATTAACCAGGCTGTCAATCACAGCATCAGGCCTGGTCTCTACGAAGTCACAGCGGAGGACGCAGGAAACAGGCCTGGCCAATCAGAGTTCTTCCCTGGGATTTTCTAATTCAGCCCAGGGAGAGAGAAGGTTTTTTTTCTCTAGGGCTCTCAGCTACCACAAGGTAAGACTGACCGAATTATCTGGGTGTGAAGGATGTCTAATCTCAGGAGATGAGAGTGAAGGTAACACACAAGGGGAAGATGAGGCATGGAATCGGGGTAGGGGAGAGAAATCTAGCAGCAGCGTCTGAACTCCTGGATTCTCTCCTGCCTGATGCTCCTCCCTTCCTCCCTCCCTCCCTCTGAGTCAACGTGAGCCAAGATGTTTGTTTTGTTAGAAAATCCATCTGGGGGCTGGGCGCAGTGGCTCACACTTGTAATCCCAGCACTTTGGGAGGCTGAGATGGGCGGATCACGAGGTCAGGAGATTGAGACCATCCTGGCTAACACAGTGAAACCCCATCTCTACTAAAAATACAAAAAATAGCCGGGTGTGGTGGCGGGCGCCTGTAGTTACAGCTATTCAGGAGGCTGAGGCAGGAGAATGGTGTGAACCCAGGAGGCAGAGCTTGCAGTGAGCTGAGATAGCACCACTGCACTCCAGCCTGGGCAACAGAGCAAGACTCCATCTCAAAAAAAAAAAAAAAGAAAGAAAATCCAGCTGGGTTTGAGTTTTATCACTAACAGACCTGAGGGTCCTGGTTGAGGAGGCTTCAGAGAGGAGGTGGCATTTGAAGCATGTGTTGAAGGAGTTCTTGGGACTAACAGCAGTGATGAGGTTATGTCAAGCCGAGGAAGCTGATGGGAAGGATGTGATCATGATCCGCTTGGGAGAATGGCGGGTGCTGATGTCTGGGCAGATCCTGAAGGACCTCATGTGCCACAGAGCAGAGCTCCGAACGTGCTAACTTATTTCTTCATGCACCCATTCATTCACCCAGCCAAGCCAGCGCTCGCTGCATACCAGGCACTACTCCAAACGCTTTCTGGGTAACTGACTGCATCTTCCCAATAACCTGGTGGGACGGGTACTATGATTTACCACTTTACAGGTGAGAAGACAGAGGCACAGAGAGGTTAAGTAACTCACTCAGGGTCACAGTTGGTGAATGACAGAGCCACGGTTTGAACACCAGCAGTCTGGCTCCAGAGTTTCTGTCCTTAACCACAGAGGGGGAGTGACCATCCTCCCCTGACTCCAGCCCAGAGTTCTTTGTGTGTCTCATATCCCAGTGGGGACAAGACTGCAGTGCCTGTGCCTGGGATGTAGCCCCAGAACTCTGGAGCCCCAGTGTGCCTCAGTGAGGGGAAAGGAGAGAGGGAAGGCCCTGTGGATCCTTTTAGAGGACACGAGGTGCTGTCCTGGCCCAGTTCCAGCCTCAACTAGCGAGGAGCCAGCGCCAGATTCCTGCTAGGTGCCCTGCTGTTTCTGCAAACTGTGGTAATCTCCAGAAACAGTGAATGATGGGCTCTGGCTGGGTCCAACTAAGCCCGCTGCAGGAGATGGGGAACTTTAAGAAGCTGTGGCTCATAGCCCAGGTACTGGGGAGTTTTAAAACTGCTAACGAGGGAAGCCCTGGGCAGGCAGGAAGGGGAGGAGGCTCTGAGACATGGCATCAGAGAAGGAGCCCTGGGGGACCTTTAGCATCGGCTCAGGCCCCGGCTCACCCCTCAGTACCCAGACTCAAGCCCCTCCCATGCACCAAGGCTTTTCACCGTCACATTCAGAGGTTGGTGATACTAGCCCTGTTTCACAAATGAGGAGGTTGAGGCTCAGCAAGGGCAAGTGACTTGCCTGCGGTCACCCTGCCAATTTTCCTGGGTCCATGTCCAGGGCTCTGGACAGCCTCATGAGGGCTGCCTCTTTGACCTTGTCTCTGATCCCAAAGGGTTTCTTGAACACACGCCAGAGCTCCCTCAGGCCTCCTGGCCCCTCCTTCTCACAAGACCCCCTTCCTCTTCTTACCCCCAATTCCAGAGAAGGGCTGTTCCCCCAAATAGAGAGTGCTTTGCCATTTGTGGGGAGGATCCCAGCAACCCCTAGGGGTCCTACACAGGTGGCCTCCGGGGTGGGGGCTGGAGAGTAAGACTTCCGGTTGTCCCCCAGTGGCCAGGCCCTGGCAGGGTGTATGAGGGCAGGACAGCCCATCTACAGAGCATCCACAAATGGTTGTTAAATTAAAGCTGGGGCAAAGGGAATGCCGTTTTGGCTGAGTCTCCGAAGGTTGGCCATTTTCTGACAGCACAGCAGAGAGAGGTTTACCAGATGGAGGAAACAGCATGAGCAGAGGTCTGGAGGTAGAGAAGTGGAAAATGTCTCCAGGGGAAGGGCAGCTGCTTCCCACGTGGGTGGGAGCAAGCTCGTTCATGGTTCCAAGCTAAGAGCGAGCCAGGGAGGTTTTGAGGGGTGACCCCATTCTAGAACCTTCTGGGGGGATCCAGAAGGCATGTGACCCATTGGGATCGCAGCAAAACTGAGCCAGGCTCCTCCTCTCTTCTGTCCTGCCCAGATCTCTGCCCAACAAGGATGCTCAAGGCGGGGCCAGCCTCTCAAGGGGGCAGGGCCTCTCCCCTGTGCCTGGCCACCTTTCACAGAGGCTTATCTGTCCCTTCCCATTTCCTGCCCTGGGAGCAGCGGCCCTGCGTGGGTGCAGCCTGGCCACTGCAGCAGGTCTGGTCTTGCCGGCCAGGCAGAGCTTCCACTTCGTACCTCAGAGGTACAAAGAAGCCCCAGCCCCAGATCCAGTAGGGACAAGTGACAAGAATGCCTCCTGGGGGCCCCTCTGCTGCTGACATGCTCACATCAATGACTAGTGATCATGTTTAAAACTTGCTTTCTATGAAATACTTAATATGTGTCAGCCACTGTGCTTGGCACGTCACACAGACTCTAGTGGTATCTCACTAGATGCTCATAACCCCCCTGCAAGGAAGCCACTGCCACCCTCACTGTGCAGAGGGAGGAAACTGAGGCTCCGAGAGGTGACGTGACTCCCTCAACATCACACATCTGCTAAGCAGCCAAGTGGGTCTGACCTTGAGATGTGTGTTCCACCCATGACGTGGAGATGCTAGCTCCAACCCCTCGGAGTCGCTGTGAAGAGCAAAAGTGAATTCAAGCGAACGAGCCTGCTTTGGAAATGTTAAAGCCAGCATTACAGGGCCTGGGCTGGGGTAATGTGGACAGGATTTCTAAGCAGGGAGCACTCTGGGTGCTGAAACCCATGCTGGGCCCAGAAGAAGGGGAGCGTCTTGAGTGCAGGGCTACAAGGGAGTCCTCGGTGGACCTCAGTCATCCTAAGGTTGGCCCAGTCCTCGCTGCTGAGCCCTTAGCATTCATGGCGCAGGTGCGGGGCTTTGAAAGGAGCACTGGGCCAGGAGTGCAGAAGCCTGGCCTCTAGTTCTGACTGTGCCCCTGACTCAGCATGTCCGGGGGGCCTCAGTTAGTTCATCTGTAGATTGGGGGGGTTGGTCAGACAGGGCTCATGGAGACCTTCCTCGACTCCTCCCCAGAGGCTTGAGCACACCTCACTGCTGCCCTTTCTTTGAAACACTCATCGCTGTCTGCAGTGAGGCCGTCACTGTACTGGTTAGGGTCAAATTGGAGTCACATTGCCTGGGTTCAAATCCCAAATACCTTAGAGCTGGATGATCTTGACAGTAACCTTTCTGTGCCTCAGCTTTTTCACCTACAAAATAGGGTCAGTAATATGGCCAGATGCGGTGGCTCACGCCTGTAATCCCAGCACTTTTGGGAGGCTGAGGTGGGCAGACCACCTGAGGTCAGGAGTTTGAGACCAGCCTGGCCAACATGGTGAAACGCCATCTCTACTAAAAATACAAAAATTAGCCAGGCGTGGTGGCGGGCACCTGTAATCCCAGCTACTCGAGAGGCCGAGGCAGGAGAATCGCTTGAACCCAGGAGGCCGAGGTTGCAGTGAGCCGAGATCGTGCCATTGGACTCCAGCCTGGGCAACAACAGCGAAACTTCAAACTCCATCTGAAAAAAAAAACAAAAAACAACGTATAGTATGTGGTACACAGTAAGCACTCAATAAATGTAAGATGCTATTGTTATTACTGCGACTCTTAGTAACATTGTTTATTGTCTCTCCTTGTATTACAATTCAAGTTCCTGACAGCAAAGGCTTTGTCTTGTTTAATGTATTCCTGGTAGGAAGCTCATTTCTTGGCACATAGTAGGTACATAATAAATATTTGTTGAATGAATGAGCAAATGAATACACAGACAATGACACTGACATCCCTAGCATCCAGGAGGCCCCATATGGCTGGATATGGAGAAGGATGGATGCTGGGAAGACAAACCCAGACCAGCTCCTTGCTCAGGGCCCAGCCAGCCCTCTTTGTTCCTAGCAGCCCTAGGCAGGCCCTGTCTCAGTCTGCCCTGCTGGGGGTCCATGCCACTCAGAACAGAGGGTTCTCTCTGGGGATTGAAGTGGCTCTCTGTCCTGCCACTATGACCACAGCAGTATTTATGGGTGTCTGATGCTGTTTCCCAGCTCAGATTGCAGCCACCAGGCATGGGGGCAAACGTAGATTTTCCCCTGTGCTCAGCAGCCCTCCCTCCCAAACCCGCAGAGTGGAGCCCAGCCTGCTGTCTCTTTACCACCCGTACCCGCCCTTTCCAAAGGCCACTCTCACAAACTGAAATGCTCCCACTGTCCCTTACACAGCTCCCTTGCCTCCCTCCTGTTCTAGAATTTCCAGATGGGACTGCTGACACAGCGGTTCTCCCGTGAGTTCTTCTTGGCCCCTGGTGGTCTGAGCGACCCTGAGGATGTCGGTGTATGTGCCCAGTTTTGAGAGTGAGGGACAGATTGTTATGCTGTTCTCTATATAGAGGAAATGAAAACTCAGAGGGGAGGTTTGCTGGAATGTTTACAGTTGTTGGAGGCCCGAGTTGGGATTCATTCAAGTCTGTTTATTTCTTTTGCCTTCATTCATTCATTCAACTCGTATTTCCTGAGCACCTGCTCTCTGTCAAGCACTGCACAGCAGTGTTCATGGTGCCTGCCCTGCCCAGGGATCCAGATGTTAATCAGACCAGAAGTTAGCCTGGCTTTGTAGACAGTGTGTATACCAGTGTTGTCCAATGGAACTTTCTGGGATGATGGAAATGGCCTATGTCTATGCTGTCGAGCCTGGGTGTGGCTATGAAGCACTTCACATGTGGCCAGTGCAAAGGAGGGTTGAATTTTTCACTTTATTTTTAACTAATTTGATTGAAATAGCCACATGTGGCTCATGACGATTCTATGTTGTATGTTGGAGTTCTGCATAGGTTTTTGAAGATATGGCATTCAAGGCCTTAACCTGTGGGTCTCAAACTCAGATGTAAGCAGGGACCAAGCACAGGACTGGGCTGATTTTCCAGAGGCATCTTCAGTTGTGTCTTCTTTCCCAATCGTCAGTATGTTCAACACTATAAAGGAATCAGTTTCTGTTTTCGTTGAAACATGAGCCCCTCCAGATCTATCTTTCAGTTTTCCATTTTTTTTTTCTTAATCAGGTGTAATTCCCATTAGAGTGAAATGCACAAATGAGGGTTGAGGAGTTTTGACAAATGTAGACACATTTGTTTTCTGTTTTCCTTGAAACGTGAGCCCCTCCAGACCTATCTTTCAGTTTTCCATTTTTTTTTCTTAATCAGGTGTAATTTCCATTAGAGTGAAATGCACAAGTGAGGGTTGAGGAGTTTTGACAAATGTAGACACCCGTGTAACCACAGAATCAAGATAGAGGGTATTTCCAGGACATTCCCATTCCCCAGAACATTCCCTCATGCACCCTTCCAGTAAGTCTCATCCTCGGAGGTGGCCGCTGTTCTGATGTCTGTCGCCATATGGCTTAGTTTTCTTGTTTTGAAACTACATGTAAATCATTTCACTTTTGACCAAGACAAGGATATGATAAATATTTCTCTCTTTTTTAAAAATAAGAAACAACATTGACATGATGAAAATTGACAGCTCACCCTGGGGCCACAGTGAGGAGGAGATGAGGGGTTGGGGTGGGCTGTGGAACCCCAGGGACTCGTGACCTGTCCAGAGGAGGTGGCCACTCCTCAGCCCCAGCCACCACGTGGAGAATGTGGTCCCAGCATTGCCGTCATCTTTTTTTTTTTTTTTTAAAGGAAAATTGAAACTATTCCTTTGTTTTATAATATCTCCAAAATGTTACATTTCAAAAACTTTTCTAAGCTGGGGGCACAGTGGCTCACGCCTGTAATCCCAGCACTTTGGGAGGTCAAGACAGGCAGATCACCTGAGATCAGGAGTTCAAGACCAGCCTGGCCAACATGGCGAAACCCCATCTCTATTAAAAATATAAAAAATTAGTCAGGTATGATGGCGCATGCCTCCTAGTCCCAGCTACTTGAAAGGCTAAGGTAGGAGCATTGCTTGAGCCTGGGAGTCGGAGGTTACAGCGAGCTGAGATGGTGCGACTGTACTCCAGCCTGAGCGACAGAGTGAGACCCTGTCTCAAAAAACAACAACAACGAAATTTCTAGCGCCGTAGGCCAAATAATTCACATCTGTGGGCCAGGTTTGACCTGTGGATGGCCAGTTTATGAGTTCTGCCTTAGGCCAGCTGGAATGTTAGTAATAATGACAGCTGGCATTTCCTGAGTGCTTCCTTTGTTTCAGGTCCTGTTCTAAGTGCTCTCTATTATTAAGTCATGTAATCATTGCAACAGTTGATGAATAGATCCATTTTACAGATGAGTAAGCTGAGCCATAGAGAGGGATTAAGTGATTTGTCCAAGGTTACGGAGTGAGTGCTTGGCAGAGCTGGGATTTGAATTCTGACTGTTTCTCCGTAATCTGTGTTCCCCACCACTACAGATGCTCCCCTCAAGGGCAAGAGTGGAGGGTGAGGCCTCTGGGGATGGTTATGCCACTTGGGTGGAGCTTTGATAGCCACCACGGTGCCACCTCCCTGAACAGGTGAGGAGAGAATACCTCGGCCCCACCCTGCTGGGACTGCCCTGGCTTGGGCACTTTGCATGTCTGGACACCTTGGCTATCAGTTGGTGGAGCCCAGTTTTAGGGAGTTCTGGGAAAGGAGCCATGGGGCTGGGTAGATGGAAGCCTGGTGGATGAGGAGCCATAAGAGGCACAGAAAGCACCAGGCAAGTGGGGGCAGAAATAGCAGGAGCCTGGTGGGGTAGAGGAGATGAGGATAGAGAAATCGGCCAGCCCAGGGCCAGGGCAGGCTGCTGCTGCCCAGGAGCCAACAGCTGGGGCATTCCTGCCCCCTGGTGATTCATCTGGACAAGCCTGTCATTTGGGAAAGGTAGGGGAGGAGAATATAAGCATCACCGGGCAAAACACTGCCACATTTCCGTCATCACCTTCCACCTCTAAAGGGGGCAGGGTGGGCCAGGGGAGGAAACTGAGGCCCAGGGAGCACTCGGCTTGAACTCACGCCAGGACTCCTGGCTCCCACTCTGGCGTTCTGTGCATTCCTCAAGGCAGGGGTTTGGGAAAATGGTCTGTGGTCATTTCTGGAGCCTGAGAAGGGGCGTGGTGGGAAGGGGCCAGCAGACACATCAGATTCTTCTCTCTGGCCCTTATCTTACCTGTAAGTCAGTGAGCCAGGGCCTGATATGCAGTAAGTGCCAAATAAGTATTTGTCATTATTACTGGATTTTCCTAATTTGATCCTCACACCCAGTTCTGAGATACGTGCTGTTATCATCACTGTTTCACCAATGAGAAAATCGAGGCTCAGACTGCCCGGGTCACAGAGCCAGAAAGTTGTTGGCAGGATTAAAAAGAGTGATGTGTGTGGGGTGCTTAGCACCAGCCTGGTGCACAGCAAGGGCTTGGTGTGGGGCCTGGGCCAGAAGAGGGGGAGGTGGCAGGACTGGTCAGAGAGGGCCTCCTGGAGGAGATGGCATGGGGCTGGACATGGGGAGCTTAGCCTGTTAAACTGCTGGTTCCCTTGGGGCCAAGGTTGGTTCCTGACTAAGACCTAACGCCCGCTGGGTCTCCCCACTCTGAGAATGCACTGCCTGCTAGAATGCCATGCAGTTTGGGCTGGTGCTTGGGCCTCACGTGCTTTCCTGCAGCTCTACATCAGGGGAGCCCACTGAGCCTGGCCTGGAAGGGGCAATCTGACCTCAAGGTGGCCATGTCACCTCTCTGAGCCTCAGTCTCCTCATCTGTCAAATGGGAGCAGTGCTACCTACCACACAGGGTTGTGGTGAGGGCCTGGCATCACAGAACTTGCAGGAGATGGCTGTTGAGTTGGCCTTTTTTTTTGGAGACAAGGTCTCACTCTGTCACTCAGGCTGGAGTACAGTGGTGTGATCTCAGCTCACTGCAACCTCCACCTCCCAGGTTCAAGTAATTATCCTGCCTCAGCCTCTCGAGTAGTTGGAATCACAGATGTGAGCGACCACGCCACCATGCCTGGCTAATTTTTTTTTTTTTTTTTTGTAGAGATGGAGTTTTGCCCTGTTGCCCAGGCTGCTCTCTCCTGAGCTCAAAGCAATCCCCCTACCTCAGCCTCCCAAAGTGCTGGGATTATAGGCGTGAGCCCCTGCACCCAGCATGAACTGGCTTTTTTTTTTTTTTTTTTTTTTTGAGACAGAGTCTCGCTCTGTCGCCCAGGCTGGAGTGCAGTGGCCGGATCTCAGCTCACTGCAAGCTCCGCCTCCCGGGTTTACGCCATTCTCCTGCCTCAGCCTCCCGAGTAGCTGGGACTACAGGCACCCGCCACCTTGCCCAGCTAGTTTTTTTGTATTTTTTTTTTTAGTAGAGACGGGGTTTCACCGTTTTAGCCAGGATGATCTTGATCTCCTGACCTCGTGATCCGCCCGTCTCGGCCTCCCAAAGTGCTGGGATTACAGGCTTGAGCCACCGCGCCCGGCCGAACTGGCTTTTTAAGAACAGAAGTCAGACACAGCCCCAAGCCAGCCTAGGGAAGCTCGGTCCATATGTGAGCTCAGAACCCAGACATTCTCACTCCTGCTTTTTGTGAACTCAGAACCCAAACATTCTCACTCCTGCTTTTCACCTGTTTACTTTGAGAGGGTCAGGAGGAGACACGCCCTCTTCAGCTTCGTCTACACTGGACATGAGTGCTAGGGAGCAAGTTTGCCATTATTGTCCACGAAACCCAAGAGCAGCAAACACTAATGGAGCACTTGCTGTGTACCGAGCACTAACAAAGCGCCTTATGTTTTCTTTTTTTTTTTTTTTTTGAGACGGAGTCTTGCTCTGTCGCCCGGGCTGGAGTGCAGTGGTTGGATCTCAGCTCACTGCAAGCTCTGCCTCCCGGGTTTACACCATTCTCCTGCCTCAGCCTCCCGAGTAGCTGGGACTACAGGTGCCCGCCACCTCGCCCGGCTAGTTTTTGTATTTTTTTTTAGTAGAGACGGGGTTTCACCGTGTTAGCCAGGATAGTCTCGATCTCTTGACCTTGTGATCTGCCCGTCTCGGCCTCCCAAAGTGCTGGGATTACAGGCTTGAGCCACCGCGCCCGGCCTTATGTTTTCATTTTACTCCAAGGAAACAGGCTCAGTAGCTGGATGTTGAGCAATCAGCTAGTGGTGCTCGAGTGGAGACTTGGACCTATTTAGTCTGGCTTCAGAGTCTACGCTCTTAAGAAGAAGAAGAAAAAATCTACCAGAAAGGAGCAAAAATAGTAATTCAGGGCTGGGTATGGTGGCTTAGGTCTGTAATCCCAGCACTTTGGGAGGCCAAGGCAGGCAGATCAATTGAGGTCAGGAGTTTGAGACCAGCCTGGCCGACATGGCAAAACCCTGTCTCTACTAAAGATATAAAAAATTAGCTGCATGTGGTGGCACAGCAACTCGGGTCCCAGCTACTCAGGAGGCTGAGGTAGGAGAATTGCTTGAGCCCAGGAGGCGGAAGTTGGAGTGAGCTGAGTTTGCACTACTGCGGCGCTCCAGCCAGGGCAACAGAGCAAGACTCTGCCTCAAAAAAAAAAAGGTCATTCGGGGCAGTCTTTCCATTGCAAAGCCTTTTCACGCATGTGATGCAATTTTTATCATTAGGACACCTGATGAGTGCAGTGTTACCATCCCCATCTTACAGGTGAGGAAAATGGGCCCCAGAGAGGGACACGACCTGCCCAGAGCCACCCACCTGACTCCAAGCCTGGTGTTCTTCTCCCTGCTTCTCAGTGGCATCTTGGGGAGACAGTTGTCCAGCTGCCATGGAGGCAGCCGGCAGGCCAGCAGCAGGGAACTCTGCGTGTCCCACAGCCCCCATGTGCTGCCTCCAGTGGGTGAGCACCAGCCTGGCCCATGCCATGGTTTCCTGCTTCCGCCCCACCCCTGATCTCAGAGCTTAGAGCCACCAGTTCTCAGAGACAGTTGAGTGATTTTTCAAACTCCATTCCTTAGAACTCCTGAGGGAGCTGGGTTCAGGGTCAGGATATGAGCTCATTGAGTGCCTAAGTGGCAGCTCAGCTCCACTTACATCTCTTTTGTATTTTGGGTTGCCGTGTTTAGTTTTTTAAATAAAGGGCGCTATGGGATGAAAGAAAATCTGTTTGCAAACCACTGTTCGGATCCAGCAACTACTTCCCCATTTTACAGATGAAAAATGGACAGCAAAACTCATTTCTCCCCATAAATGACAATAATATTCAGGCATTGTTCTAAGTCTTGATACTCATTTTATCTTCACAAGCCTATGAGGGAGACACTGTTGTCATCTCCATTTTACAGATGAGGACACCGAGGCTCAGATGGTGAAGTAGCTTGCCCAAGGATTAGAATCCAAGGAGCTTAGCTCCCAAGTCCACACCCTCAGCCGCCCGTAACCTGACAGACATACTATCTCTTTGTGTCCTGAAGAGGGATGCTACTTGCTGAGGCCCACGGTAAGGCAGTGTCAGAACTGGGGCCCAAATGTGGACCTCCAGCCTCCCAGCCCTATTCCTGTTCCTTCTGCTGTCCAAGACATCTCCTGGGCTGAAGAGGGAACCCTGGCTCTGTCATTTTCTAGCTCTCTGACCTTGGACAAGTGAATGGACTTGGACTTCTCTGAGCCTGTTTTCTCACCTTAGAAGAGAGATAACAGTACATCATGAGGCCATCATGAAGGTTAGACAGGATCAACCACATGAGTTGGCTGGCATGGGGTTCATGGATCCAAGGAGTCCCCAGAGCTTCCTGCCGCACCTACTTCCTCCTCCCTCTGCCCAGTCCTCACCCACCCACGCACCCACCTGTGTAACACAAATACTAATTACAACCAACTCCATGAGCTGCTTCCTGGTTGAGCATAATTAGCGGGCAGCTCAGTCATCACCATTATACCATATCATTCAGTGAGATGGGTTAACTTTGTCTTAAGTTGTACGTGATTAGATCGGCAAATTGTCAGGGAGCACTTGGTCTCTTCAGCTTTTGACTTCCTCAACCTTGTCATCCTGCACAGCCCAGGACATCACACGGGAGCACAGGAGCATGAGGAGGTACAGGGGCATCTGTGGGTAGCCCTGGAGTCAGGGCCAGCTGCTTTCTGGTCTGCTTTGCAGTTTGTGCTTGGAAAAGATCAGAGTGGACAACTCAGCCCCTTAAATCCAGCTGGGAGGTGACACCTGAAGTCGTAAGGATGGAGCAGGTGAGGCAGGGTGGGTTAGAAGGAGGTGGTGACTGCCATCTTATCCGATGTAATGGGAAAACCTAGGTTAAAATCCAGGCTTTGCTGTTTACCAGATGTGTGACTTAAGGCGAGTTACTGACCCTCGCTGCACTCCAGTCGTTTCACACTTGCAAGGAGCTGACACGTGCCGCCGAGTCCCAGGTCTAGTGCCTGGCACACCACGGGGCTTCTCTAGTCGTTCCTTCCCTCCCATGTGCTGCTTCTCTGCTAGGCACTGGGCTGAGGCCTTTCCGTGGCTCACTTTTTTAAGACGTGTAAGGGTCCTTTGGGGTCGGCACCATGGTCATCTCCGTTCACATCCGTGGAAAGATGTGAAAGCCAAAGCATAAAAACAAAGTGAAGTGACTTGGTCAGGGCCACACAGCCTCACACAGCTGCTGGTCAGTCTGTTGGGATGAGATGCTAGAAGCATGCTGCTGGGGAGCACCGAGGAAGGGTCACTGCGAAGCCCAAGAGAGCTGCCTGGAGGAAAGCGCGTAAGCTGAGGAGCCAGCCGGAGAAAGAAGACAGACTCAAACTCTTGAGCGAGCCAGGAGGGAGGATTTAGCCAGCCAGGCCAAGGTTCGTGGGCTTCATCCTGCCAGCTCCAGGGAGTCAGTGTGTGATGCAGTCCCTCTTTAGAAAGTCCTGCCCAGGCCGAGCGTGGTGACTAATGCCTGTAATCCCATCACTTTAGGAGGCTGAGGCCGGAGGATCGCTTGAGCCCAGGAATTTGAGAGACCAGCCTGGGCAATATAATGAGACCTTGTCTCTACACAAAAAATGTTTAAAATTAGCTAGGCATGGTGCTACCCACCTGTGGTCCCAGCTACTCAGGAAGCTGAGGCAAGAGCATCACTTGATCCCATGAGTTTGGAGGCTGCAGTGAGCCATGATCATACCACTCCACTCCAGCCTGGGTGACAGAGTGACACCTAGTCTCTTAAAAAAACAACAGCAACAAGAGCCATGGCTCACGCCTGTAATCCCAGCACTTTGGGAGGCCGAGGTGGGTGGATCATCTGAAGTCAGGAGTTCGAGACCAGCCTGGCCAATGTGGTGAAATCCTGTCTCTACTAAAAATACAAAAATTAGGTCAGGCGCGGTGGCTCACACCTGTAATCCCAGCACTATGGGAGGCTGAGGCTGGCAGATCACAAGGTCAGCAGATCAAGACCATCCTGGCTAACATGGTGAAACCCTGTCTCTACTAAAAATACAAAAAATTAGCCAGGTGTGGTGGCGGTCGCCTGTAGTCCCAGCTACTCGGGAGGCTGAGGCAGGAGAATGGCGTGAACCCAGGAGGCGGAGCTTGCAGTGAGCCGAGATGCTCCAACACACTCCAGCCTGGGCGACAGAGTGACTCTGTCTCAAAACAAACAAACAAACAAAATACAAAAATTATCCGGGCATAGTGGTGGGTGCCTGTAGTCCCTACTACTCAGGAGGCTGAGGCAGAATTGAATCGCTGGAACCCGAGAGGCAGAGGTTACAGTGAGCCAAGATTGTGCCACTGCACTCCAGCCTGGGTGACAGAGCGAGACTCCGTCTCAAAAAAAAAAAAAAAAAAGAAAAAGAAAGTTCTGCCAGGAGTTAGCCAGGAGCTGAAGGACTAAAGGCAGCTACAGTAGGAGATCAAGGGGGTCAGGGGGTCATCAGGGAAGGTATCCCGAGGGGACAGAGCCCCCTGGACAGAGGACGGGAGATGACTGATGGAGGCTGTCAGGCAGGTAGACAGGGTGGGCAAGTCAGTAGCCTGTATCAGGTAGGAGCGAGAGGCTGCTGACCAGGTTTGGGGCTTGGGCATGCGGTGGCCTCCACAGCAGGCACTGAGGAATGGGCCAGCAACACTAAGTAAGACTTCCCATGCCCCCAGGGCCTCTGGCAGTTGAGTCAACACCGGGCCACGTGAGTGAGTGCTTCCCAGCGCTGTGTGTGTGGAGGCAAGTCTCCTGCTGCCAGCACACTCACGGGAGCCCAGCCCTGGGACTCCGGGCCACGCCAGGGTGGTTGACTCACAGGCTGGAAGGGCTGCTGCCTTCTCCAAGGGGCAGTTAGCAACCTTGACCTCCTACCTCTGCCCTGTGCCCTTGGCCTTGGAGTGTCTCCCTGAGTCTCACCTTGAGGCCTCCCCAGCCCCTGCCCACCTGCTGCCTTCCCATGCACAGGCCCTCAGTTCCATCTGAGCCTTGGATGGTAGAAAGGGGAGTCTCCCTCTCCAGCCCCCAGCAGTTATATCTGTCCCTCTCTCCCACATCCCAGATGGGTGGCCCGTAGCCTCTGAAGGAAGTTAGCCTAGAGAGCCAGGCTCTGGGTAGGAGGCACAAAAAAAGGGGGTGAGCACCGAGATGACCAGGAAGATCTGGGTTTGGGCTCCAGCTCTGACAAGCTAAGCTGCTTCCTTTCTCTGAGCCTCAGTCTCTGCATCTGTAAAATGGGATCCCAGGACTTATCCCACAAGGTGATTGTAAGACACAAGGTGCTGTAATCCCAGTACTTTGGGAGGCCGAGACGGGCGGATCACAAGGTCAGGAGATCGAGACCATCCTGGCTAACACGGTGAAACCCCGTCTCTACTAAAAAATACAAAAAAACTAGCCAGTGAGGTGGTGGGCGCCTGTAGTCCCAGCTCTCGGGAGGCTGAGGCAGGAGAATGGCGTAAACCCGGGAGGCGGAGCTTGCAGTGAGCTGAGATCTGGCCACTGCACTCCAGCCTGGGTGACAGAGTGAGACTCCGTCTCAAAAAAAAAAGGACACAAGGTGATTGTAAGACACAAAGAGCCTTGAGAACTGGGCAATGTCAAGGTCAATGACTATTTTTTTTTTTTTTTAAATTTCTGTTTGTTTGTTTTTTTTTTGTAGTTGAGACAGGGTCTTGCTCTGTCACCCAAGCTAGAGTGCAGTGGCATGATCTCAGCTCACTGCAGCCTCAACCTTCTAGGCTCAAGGAATCCTTCCACCTCAGCCTCCCAAGTAGTGGGGCCACAGGTGGATATCACCACACCTAGCTAATTTTTTTAAAATTTTTTGTAGAGACAAAGTCTCACTATGTTACCCAGGCTAGTCACAAACTCCTGGGCTCAAGCAGTCTGCTCGCCTTGCCTCCCAAAGTGCTGGGATTACAAGCATGAGCGCCCGGCCGAAGGGTACATGATTTCTATTAATAACTCATATTTGACTTCTTGCTGTTGATATTAACCTCCATCACCTGGGCAGTCTGTTATTTTCACTGAGTTTACAGCAGGGCTAGAGTAACAACAAATGTTGGCTGAATAAGGTCAAGACTGGAAAATCTGGATGAGGGCAGAAGCAAATGGGAGGGGTGGGGAGGAAGACAAGGAGAAGCAAGCAGAAAGAGGTGGCCTGTGCATCGTGTCCCTGTGGTGCGGTTCCCGCAGGGCCGGGCTGCTGGATGCCAGGCAGTTCACGTTCTAGCTTACTCGGTATTCACAATGGTCCTTTTATGGACGAGGAAACTGAGACCTGAGGGTGAAAACAACATGTCCAAGGTCACATGAGCCAGGAAACCTGTGATTGGGCTCAGGTCTGTCTTAACTGCCTGATAAATGTTGTTTCTAACTCTGTTCCACAAAGGATTCATGATAGGTTATAAATAAAATACATTCAGTAAAACAACATGCAATACCAAATGGAAAATCAGAGTCACGGAAAACAGAGTGGAAAATGTGGACAAGGAAAAAGCTGAACATAAAGGCCAAGAAAGTGCCCATAGGCGAGTTTCTGATTTGGCTATGAGTTTCCTGGCAGCCAAAGAAAAGAGAGATACAAGCCGATTCCTGTTATCAAAAAGTAAAGAAGCAGTTTACACTTTCAGGAACTTCATAGTAAATTTAAAAATGAGTTAATCACATGGAAATTTCTCTGGTGAAAAATACTGGGAAATATAATGGATAATGTAATAATAATAAATGTCGAGTGGCATATCTTTAGAAGTAATAGCCATATTTTTATATCTTACCCCTTGCCCAAAGTTGTCTTACTTGGGGTTTTTTTTTTTTTTTTTTTTTTTTTTGAGACAGGGTTTCGCTGTGTTTCCCAGGCTGGTCTTGAACTCCTAGCCTCAGGCAATCCTCCCGCCTCAGTCTCCCAAAGTGCTGGGATTGCAGGCATGAGTCACCATGCCCAGCCAAGCACTTTATCTGTATTACCTCATTTAAGTGTCACCACAGTCCTATGAGGGAGGTACTATTATTATCATCATCATCCTCATTTGACAGATGAGTACTGAGGCACAGAGAGGCTGAGTCACTTGCTAAGGGTCACACAGCTGGGAAGTTCAGATTGGGGATCTGAAATAAGGTTTCGATCCAGAGCTTTTACCCGCTACATTATAGCATCTCTCAAATATAAGTGTTTAGCTACCAGATAATATGAGTGTGTTTTAGATGACATGTGAAGATTTCACAGATCCCAGCCAATTACCAGCACCAAAAGTAGTAACTGATGGGGACTTTGGCCACAAAGGGCAGAGTCTCTAAGGAGCTGAGGCTTAGAGACAATGTGAAAACAGCTGTGGAGGGTGTGGCTCAGTCCCAAGCCTCAGAATTTCACTTGTGGGGCTTCCGTTTTCCACCTCACACCCCAAGATGCCTTAACGATCGCCCGCCTTTGGCCATCCAAACACAAGAGCCAAATGAGTGACTAATGTCGTCTGGGCAAAGGGGGTCATGCCCAGGTGCCACCAGGCCAGGAGGCTTTTGTTACCAGAAACCTGTGCATTTTTATATTTCTCGTTTCTGCTCACCCCAGGCCTTTGATTTCCCAGGGTGGAGTTTCCAGAGCTGGGGACTGTCGCACCTTCATCTGGCTGTCGTCACTTCCTTTGTGCGGCTGGGGCACTGGGGACTGAGGACGGGGCAGTCCACAGGGAGCTGTGGTTGCACCCCTCCACTCTTGGTTTCTGCCAGGCCCTTCTCATCAACACAGACCCAGGTTCAACCCAGATTTCTCCTCCACGACTGCACAGTGCCAGGAAGGGAACTGAGAAGACCAAAGTAGAGGTTCTTTTCCTTCCCCAACGCTCTCGGGGCCAGGTGTGGCACCCACAACCGCAAATGAGACAATTAGGGAGAATAAGTGGTGGCTGCCCTGCCAGCCCAGAGCCTGTCTGCCCAGGGCACCCAGACTCTGTGAGGTTCCCACCTGAAGAAGCAGTTCCACCTTCCACAAGGAGCACGGGACCAAGAGTCCAGGACCCAGGTTCGAGGCCCAGCTCTGCCGCTTTCTCGCCGCGGGGCTCAGGTTCTCTGGAGGCAGCATAACAGAGTCAGTGGGTTTGGCAGGGGGAAGATTCACATCCTGGCTCCCTCAGTCTCCAGGCAGGTGACTCGGGGCTGAGGGGTAAGTCCTTTCTCCTCCCCAACCCTGGGTCATCTCATGTGTAAAGCAGAGGTGATGATTCCCATCTCAGGGACGAGGCACTGTGGGGTTAGGAGAGAATTTGTCAAGTGGCATGGTCGGTTTTTGGTCTGTCCAGGCCCCTCCCCTGTTCTGTAAGCTGGAAGTGATACCTGTGAGGCTGAGGCCCTAGGTGGGTGTGGGGAGCCATTGAGGTAGTGAATGGAAGGCCCTGGGTGAAGGGCCCCAGGCAGCTATTGAAATGTTACTTACCCACTGTGGACTTCCCACCAAGCAGAGCCCACCAAGCCTTTCCCATCTGAGGTGGGTTCAGTTTCACTGAGGCAGGCATCTCAGGAAGGGGCCCTTGGCTTTTGTGTGCTGAAAAATAACCAGGGCTCCATCTCTGCTGATTTCTGCTTGGGAGTTCCGTGAGCTTCCTGTGTCATCTGTCCACAGACAGGCTGCTGCAGGGTAGACATCAGAGTCCCTGGGGTGGCTTCCGGCCTCCCTCCCTTGCCTCCCGCCTTCGCTCAAACATCTGTAGAGGTTCCAGCCCCAGCCTAAGCCCTTAAGGAGACAGGGTCCCACGAGACCGAGCCTCTGCCATCAGGATTCTGTCTAAAATGCTGTGTGCAGTAAAAGGCAGCATGGGGTAGGGTGGCTGTGTGGGGACACAGAGCCAGGGACCAAATGCTGCCTGGGGTCCCTGGAGGGTAGTCAGGAGAGCTTGCCAGAAGGGGGAAGTCTCTGAAATGAGACAGAAGGAGGAGGAGCCATCGCTTAACCGCACCTGGGCAAGTTACTTCCCTGAACCTCAGTTTCATTCTCTGTAAAAGGAACCAGTGATACCTGCTTCCCAGGGAAGGGTGAGAAGCTTAAAAGAGATGGTGGGTGTAAAAGAACTGACAAATCCCTTACACCACCCGGGTGAATCCCTTACACCACCCAAGTGCCCAGGGGAGATGTTCGGTCAACTGAACTTCTTTTTCAAGTCTTTTCCTCTGGCGATCGACACCTGGTATGTAGTATAACCAAGTGTCCTATTCTAGAAAAAGCAACCCAGCAGTAAGTGAAGCAGCCTCAGAGTCCCCCCCCTCTCTGGGATGGGTAATGGAAACTCTTGCACCCAGTGGGAGTGAGGCAGAAGTCTCCAGAATTCAGACTCTTCCCATGCACCCTGCCTCCCCAGGGCCTGTGACCTTTAGATGTGTTCCCTATTTCTGTAGGTATTATGAAGTTAGATGCAGGAGAATTCTTGAGAACTTAAAGGCACTTCCCCTCTACTTGTGCCCCCTTTGATTTTAACAACTGTTTGTTGAGCACCTACTCTGTGCCGGGGGACGGAAAGTCTGTTTTGGACAGGCCAGACAAGGTCCTAGCCCCAGTAAAGCTGTGGATTCCGGGGAGGGGCAGAGAGAGTGATGATAAAGACATGAAAACAAAACAAAACAGCCTGCAACAAGTACTATAAAGGAAAACGAACAGGATGCTGTAATGGAGAATTTGGGGGACTGCTTAGGGTTCCTGGGACATTTGAGGAGGTACTAGGCTGAGATGTGAAGTTGGAGGTGACCATGGGAGGAGTAGAGAGGAGGAAAAAATGTTCCAGACAGAGACAACAGCAGCTACAAAGGTCTTAGGGGAAGGGGAAAACTGTAGAAACTGAGGAACTGCATGAGGAGGTGGGGGGGTGGGTAGCACAAGATGAGGGCCCAGAGTGGTCAGGGGCCATGGGGCCCAGTGAAGGGTTTGGATTTGATTCCAGGGACAGTGGAGGGGTTTTAAGCAAGGGAGTGGTAATATCAGAATTTTATTTTTATTTTATTTATTTACTCAGACAAGATCTTGTTGTGTCGTCCAGGCTGGAGTGCAGTGATGCAATCACAGCTCACTGTAGCTGCCACCTCCTGGCTTCAAGCGATTCTCCCACCTCAGCCTCCCAAGTAGCTGGGACTACAGGCACGTACCACCACGCCTGTAAAAAAAAAAAAAAAAAAAATTGGGGTCTGTGTTGCCCAGGCTGACCTAGAATTAGACTCAAGTGATTCTCCTGCCTCAGCCTCCCAAAGTGCTGGGATTACAGATGTGAGCCACTGCACCCAGCTAGATTTCTGTGGGGTTTTTTTGTTAATTGGTTTGAGATCGAGTCTCACTCTGTCACCCAGGCTGGAGTACACTGGCACAATCTCAGCTCACTGCAACCTCTACCTCCTAGGTTCAAGCAATTCTCCTGCCTCAGCCTCTTGAGTAGCTGGGATTACAGGTGCATGCCACCAGGCCCAGCTGATTTTTTGTGTTTTTAGTAGAGACAGAGTTTCACCATGTTGGCCAGGCTGGTCTTGAACTCCTGACTTCAAGTGATGCACCTACCCTGGCCTCCCAAAGTGTTGGGATTATATGCGTGAGCGAGCCACGGCGCCTGGCTTCAGCCAGATTTCATTTTAAAAGCTCACCCTGGCTGCCGAGGGGGCTGTCAGAGGGCAGGAGTGGAAGCCAGGAGACCATTAGAAGCCACTGCCCTCACTTGTCCCTGTGATGTCAGGCCCCTCACCCCTCTAAACCTGTTTATTCACACATATGTGTGACTGTGAGAATCACATTTGGAATGAACAGAAATGTACTTTGCAAAGTTGAAAAGTACTCATTAATGCAGGGATTCCCATCTTGCTAGAAGTGGAGAGTCCTTTGGAAATCTGCTGGGTTAGACCTCTCTGGGGTTCTTGATTGGGACAGTGCTAGGGCTGAGTCCCTAACTGAACACCTCATATCTGAGAGAACCCCCTTTCCCTGCTTAGGGTTATAGGAGAGGGCTCAGGGGCTGGGGGGAGAGGCACCTGGCTGAGGCTCAGACTCTTGATGGGGAAGATGGGAAAGAAGGGTCCCCTTCCTGGCTTCTGACGTCCCTGGAGCAGTGGTTCTCTTGTGTTGCAGGGAGGGCGATACCTTTGAGCACGGGGGTGACCACCGGACCACCCTGCAGCTATCCAAATGCACACACACACAGCTCTTTCATCCCGTGTCAGGGAGTTCAGAGAAATTTTCTGAAACTCATTCACAAACTGGCTTAAAGGCCTCTGAGCTAGAAAGGGGAACTGAAAGGGGACACCTACCTTTTTACTCCACCTTTTTTGTCTGGTCTTTCTAGCATTAACCCCCTAGACACACCTAAGTGTGTCTAAGTGATGCTGAGGGGAACCTGTCTTGATTGCTCTGGACCAAATCGAGGGCACCTTCCTGAGACTTTTGTTATCTGCCACTGGGGACCCCATTGTTGAAGGGGGACTTAAGATTTTCTCGAAGGAGAGCTCACTGTGAGGGCCTTTCCTGCCTGCTAGGGGCTTCAGTTTGGGGGCCTCCTCTCCCGACCTCCGGGGAAGGGAGGGGTCCCCATCTCCCCCGGGCCTCTCGGGTCTTGGGGTCTCCCCGGGAGGCCGGCGGTTGGGAACCGGGCGCCGACGCACTGATCAGGCCCCGCCCGCAAAGGTGGTGCAACTCCTGGTCCGGCCCATCCCATCCCGGCCACCCGGGCAGCGGGACCAGGCGTCTGGGGCGCAGCATGCGGGGCTTGTGGCCGCCGCCCCCGGTGTGCGCCCTGCTGTCGGCGCTGGGGGTGAGGCGGGTGCGGCCCGGAGGGCGGGGGCGGGAGGCGGGCGGGACCCCTCCCCGCGCGGGCCGGTCTCGGTCTCGGGTGTCCTAGCTGGGGCGGGGCGCGGCGGCGGCGGCGCGGGGGTCGGGGCCGCTTTCCCGTTCGGGCGCGAGAGCCATGGAGGCGCTGAGGGAGTCCGTGCTGCATTTGGCCTTGCAGATGTCGACCTACAAGCGGGCCACGTTGGACGAGGAGGACCTGGTGGACTCACTCTCCGAGGGCGACGCGTATCCCAACGGCCTGCAGGTAGGCGCCCTCCGCTCCCAACCGGTGCCCCGGCGCCCGGGGTCCGGGGTCCGGGGTCCGGGCATGCGCGCTGCTGCTGCCGCCGCGCCCCCAGTCCCTACCTACCCCGCCTCTTCCCCTCCCCCGTCCCGCCATCCGGGAGGGGCCGCGCCTCCCCGCAGCTGGAGCTCCGCGGGGAGAAGCCTTCCAGAGCCCACCAGTTTCCCCTCACCTGCCCCTGCCATCCCCAGATCCTCCCGGCCACCTGCTTCTGGGGCCACAGCCCAGGTGGCAGAGTTAAAAGCACCCCTGTAATCCCAGCACTTTGGGAGGCCGAGACGGGCGGATCACGAGGTCAGGAGATCGAGACCATCCTGACGAACACGGTGAAACCCCGTCTCTACTAAAAAATACAAAAAACTAGCCGGGCGAGGCGGCGGGCGCCTGTGGTCCCAGCTACTCGGGAGGCTGAGGCAGGAGAATGGCGTAAACCCGGGGGGCGGAGCTTGCAGTGAGCTGAGATCCGGCCACTGCACTCCAGCCCGGGCGACAGAGCCAGACTCCGTCTCAAAAAAAAAAAAAAAGCACCCCTGAGACCCGAACTGGCCCAGTTCCCTTTCCACAGAAGGCACAGTTTGTGAATGTCCCGGGACTTGCCCAGGCTCATTACCGGCAGTCTACAGCTTTTCTGTTTTAGCATGGAAAGCCCTGCATCCCTGGAACCCACTCCGCCAGTCGTGGGCAAACTGGGAAAGTTGGTCACCTTATCCAGGAGGCAGTACCACCCTCTTCCTCTTTCCCTCCCAATACCTGAGTTTCCTGGGGCCAGGAACCTGTCCTCTGCCCCCTCTCCCTGCCACTTTTCATCCTACTGAGGAAGTCCAATTCCTCTCCTCCCCAGGGTCTGCACCTGTGGGCATCTCATCTGCCCACTCCAGGGGAGGGCCCCACCCCCGTCCCTGCCTTGTGACAGGACACTGAGCAAGGTTGCTTTCTGTCCTCCCCTCCCTGGGGAGCTGCACTGGGACAGCTGTGGCCAAGACCTCAGTGCTGGAGGGGTTTGGAGCCAGCCAGGTGCATGGGAAGGTGTTGGAAACCATGCAGACACCCTAGGAGACCCAGTGATCTGGCTCTTCAGAAACCAGTGTAGAAAGAGGAGTTGGGGCACCCCAATTCCCGGAGGACTTCTGCCAGGTAGACCAAGGGAGGTATTCGGGAGAATCTTGGGGGCGCTTAGTGAACTGGCACACAACTCTTCCCAAAGGCGAGCTTAGGATGAGTGGACACTTAGGTTGCCAGGCCCTCTCCACTCAGACACGCCTCTTAGAAGTGAATAATCCTCCCAGTGCAGGGAGACACCATTGATGGAGTTCCTCCTCCAGGAGTCAGGCCCAGGGGACCCAAACTCACGGTCCCAAGTGCTCTACCCACTGGGATGTGGTACCCATGCTTAACCTTCAGGAACACCCCTGAGAGCTGTAGGGATTACTGTCCCCACTTACAGATGTGGAAACTGAGGCTCTGAGAGGGGCAACCACTGGCCTTCGGTCACAGAGCTAAAAATCCGGGAGTGACACATCAAACCCCGTCTGTCTCAAACCCCTTCCCAGTGGACTCTTCATAAAAGGCTGAAGCCAGCAGGAAATTAGATTTCTGGGGCAGGTGCTTTTCCCTTCACAAATCAAAACAGAATCTAATCAGCAGTGTTTTTCAGTCTCATCTTCCACAGAAGGGTCTAAATATATCAACACGAAAGCATTTCAGAATTCAGCAAAGTAATATGCCGTGTTGCTGTTATGCTCACAGCAGCCTGTTTGGGGTATAGCCTTTTTAAGATGAAATAGCACATTTGTCTGGGGAGGGCCCCCGGCCAAGCAGGGGGAGCCCCGTCTCTGAAGCCAGTGACCCAGGTTTGAATTCGTACTCCACTCATGACCTTGGGCAAGTGGCTTAATCTCTTTCAGTGGTGATGCCTCACTGTGAAATGGATGTTAGGGAAAGTGGATGTCATGCATATTATACAGGGCCTGCTAGGATTATTGTTTTATGCCCACGTTATTGATGATAAAGGTGAGGTAGAGAGAGAGGTTAGAGACGTTCCTAGGGTCGCATCACTGTTGTCTGTGGTTGGAGTTAGTGTCGGTGTCCCTAAATGGATACATTTTCCACTTTCCTTGTAGGAAAAGGCAAAGAGGTTACCCAAGGATTTGGGACATTTTGGTGGGTACCCAGCTTGGCTTGCGTGGCCCCGCCACAACTTCCCCAAAGTGAACATAAATTAGCTAGTGCTTGCTTTTCTGAGTCAAGAACCCATTCATCTCCATTTTTGAGGCAGAGTATTCTATTAATTTAATGTTTTCAATCGTTTTTTTTTTTTTTCCCTGCAGTGTAAAAGCTTTATATGCTCACTGGGGGGAGAAAAAAAGATAGTCAAGTATAAAAAGGAATTAAAAACGGAACAGTAATCCTGCCACTTGGAGATAACGGTTTCTAGTTTTTCACACTTGTATGTATATATTTTTAAACATAGTTGAACTCACTCTAAATATACAGTGTTATATCCCTCATTTTTCATTCAGTGCCACTTCATAAGCATCTTCTACATTGTCAGAAACTCCCGAAACATGCTGCCATTAAAAATCGTAACACCTCATGGTACCAACATATAAAACTATACTTATTCACTCCACTGTAGTTGGACCCTTAGGCTCCATTGCTGTCACTCTATGGGTGACCCATTTTTTAGCTTTTCAGATTATTTTCTTTGGGCCGGTTGCTAGCAACACAACTTCTTCCTCAACTTTATTTATATTTATTTGTTTATTTTGAGACAGAATCTCTCTCTGTTGTAGAGGCTGGAGTGCAGTGGCACGATCTCAGCTCACTGCAACCTCCGCCTCCCAGGTTCAAGCGATTCTCCTGCCTCAGCCTCTGGAGTAGCTGGGATTACAGGCGCACGCCACCATGCTCGGCTAATATTTGTATTTTCAGTAGAGATGAGGCTTTGCCATGTTGGCCAGGCTGGTCTCGAACTCCTGCCCTCAGGTGATCTGCCTGCCTCGGCCTTCCAAAGTGCTGGGATTATAGGCATGAACCACCACGTCTAGCCTGTGCTCTCAATTTTAGACTTTTAAAAATAGATCCTTCACCCCAAATCCTTCTCTTGATGGACAGCTAAAAAATAAGCTATTTGATTTTTCAAGATTTTGAAGTCCGTTAGTCTTAGGAAGTCCCAGGTGATCAACACCAATAACTAATAAATGGAAACTTCCGTTTTTCAGCCAAACTTGCCACATTCGTTACTTTATTACTTGCCACATTTATTTATTATTATTGGACCTGCTGGCCAGTATTGAATTTAACCAGAGCAAAATTCTACCTGTACCTCACATGAGAGCATTTTTCTTTTTCTTTCTTTTTTTCTTTTTTTCTTTTTTTTTTTTGAGACAAGGTCTCACTCTGCTGCTCAGGCTAGAGTGCAGTGGCGCATTCTGGGCTCACTGCAGCCTTGACCTGTGATTCTCTCACCTCAGCCTCCCAAATAGCTGGAACTACAGGCACATGCCGCCATGCCTGGCTAATTTTTGTATTTTTAATAGAGATGGGGTTTTGCCATGTTGCCCAGGCTGGTCTCGAACTCCTGGCCTCAAGTGATCCTCCTGCCTCAGCCTCCCAAAGGACTGGGATTACAGCCACCGTGCCTAACCTTTTCTTTTTCTTTATCCCATATTTTAGGCACAAATTACTTGCAGTCTACTAAAGTGAGTCATTCTGGACCAAGCACAGAATTCAGAGGCAGTTAGCTCTAACTTAGAGCCCAGCTCTGGCTCTTCTGGGCTGTGAGACCTGAAAGCAACTCACTTCCTCAGCTTCCTTTGTAAAATGGGGTTAATATTATTACCCACCTCTTGGAGCTGTTGTAAAGGCTCAAATGGGACAGTATGAGGGAAAGCATTTTGGATAATGCTTAGAAAAAGGATTTGGTTATTATGAGGATTATTATAGAAACTCACTATGGGTGACATGATATAATAATATACATCTAAATATGTTAGCTTTCTCTCTGAAGCCTCTGCTCTGCCAAAGCCAGCTGCCTGATCATCCCACACCTGAACATACACCATTTCGGTGGCAGGAAGGGAAATAGCTGAAGTTACACCTGCAGCCTGAACTGAGGAGCAGATGGCCATGTCTACCGAAACCTTTGAAATTCATTCAGTTACTTCTAACCGTCTTTTTTTGTTGTTAAGAAAAAAGGAAAGGTGAGATCTTAAATTCTTAGTTATGGTTTTCTCATTTTTTTCCCACCTTGCACAGGGCTCCCCTCCCCTCCCCTTTGCCTTCTTTCTCCTTCTTTCTTCTTCCCTCTTCTTTCTTTCTTTTTTTTTTTTTCTGAGACACAGTCTCGCATTGTTGCCCAGACCTGAGTGCAGTGGTGCAATCTCAGCTCACTGCAACCTCCACCTCCTGGGTTCAAGCAATTCTCCCACCTTAGCCTCCCCAATAGCTGGGATTACAGGTGCACACCACCATGCCTGGCTAATTTTTGTGTTTTTAGTAGAGACAGAGTTTTACCATGTTGGCCAGCCTGGCCTCAAACTCCCAACCTCAGGTGATCCACCTGCCTTGGCCTCCCAAAGTGCTGGGATTACAGGCATGAGCCACTTTGCCTGGCCCCCAGCCCCTAATTTTTATATGTATTTTATAGAGCCAGTTTCTTTGTTTGCTCTCTCGTCCGGGCTTGAGTGCATTGGCGTGATCATGGCTTACTGCAGGCTTGAATTCCAGGGCTCAAGCAATCCTCTCACCTTGGCCTCCCAAAGTGCTGGGATTACAGATGTGAGCCATCATGCCTGGCCAAAGCTGTCTTTCGAGGGTGATTTCAGGGACAGGCCCACTCAATGTTTTAAAAAGACATGTCTGTTTACCTGGAGTTGTCAACTCTGTTTGCCTGTTAAAGCCTTGAGGTTCTAGAGTCTGAGAAGTCATACCTGGAACCTCATCCACCCTCCTCATTTTAGAGATGGGAGACTGAGGCCCAGAGACTACCCAGCAACACGCAGTGGGATATTTGACTTCTCAGGGTTACCGTCTTTCTCCCATGCTGTGGGGAGCTGGGTGTTCCTTCTGGGAGGCAAGGAAAGCTAGAAAGTACTTGATCAGCCTTTGATTCTTGCTAAGATGTGAGGAGTGCCCTCCCCTACCTGCAACAGGTCGTACTTTAAGCTGTTACCAGTCATTTAAAGTCAGGCATCTGGGTGGGGTGGCAGACAGGGCTCAGGCGGAGACAAGAGGACACAGGACATGAGTTTTGCTCTGGACTGACCCCAGTGCCTCAGCCAGAAGGCCACCTCATGGAAACTTTACTGGAAGAAACTTCCCCAAACTGACTTTGCGGCGCTTCCGGAGGCAGGGTTCCTCGCGGGCTGGGCTGTCACAGTCGACTTGCTCTCAAAGGCTTATTTACTCCAGGGAGCCGAGCCTGGTGCCCCTGCCAGCGCTCCCGGGTGGCTGGGCTTCTGGGCTGCAGACGGGTGGGATCCCTGCTAGACCCTTGGCCAAACCACTCCCATTGCTGCTTCCTGCAGCCCAGGTTGCTGGGTTCTGCCTTCCCTCCCGACCTGACTCGGAAAACCTGGCTTCGCCTGGCTCCCCACCCTCTCTGCTCCTGGCTTGTCTCCTGGGCCCCAGGCAGTGGGCCCCGTCCTCACCTGCAGAACTTGTTCTTGCTGTAAGCCTAGGTGAGCCAAGCACTCACTTCTGTAACCAAATATGTGTCCCAGATTAGGGCTTTGTTCCCTTGGCTGTGGAAACCCCGGGAACTCCTGGCTGGGTAGCGCTGCCCTATTTCCCTTACTCTAGCTCTCTCACTCTCTCTGTTTCTCTGGCTCTCTCATTTCTTTGTCTTGTTCTCTACCTCTCTGTTTTGAGGGCACCACCTCCCTCTCATTCTCTTTCTGTTTCCCATGACAATAAAGAGGAAATTAAGCCCACCAGTGAGCTGAGCATCTACAGCAGATCTGCGTCTTCCAGGCGTCAGCGCTGCCTCTTAGCGGATGGCCACTTCACAGTACCCTCTCCTGAGAGGGACTGGGCTGCCCGCCACCAATCCTCCTACCCTCCAAGCTGCTCAGGCCAGTTCTACCATGATTGACAGGACCTCATTTCCAAAAGAAAACTGAGAAACCACTCACATCTCCCCATGCTGTGGCCTCATCTCACAGATCCCCTCCACAGTCCCATGAAGGAGGCTGGGCAGGTGTAACAGGGATGCAAAGAAAAGAGACTCAGCCGAGGCCAGCAGCCATTGGAAGCAGATCGATGCCCTGACTCACGGCCCAGCCCTTTCCATTGCACCCAGGAATTGGCCAACCTGCCCTGGAGAGGCCTCCTGATCCTGGTCCAGTACCTCTAGGTGACTTCTCCCGCCCCAGGAAGAGGCATCTGGATTCCTTCTGCCTTCAGAGACAAGGCTCATCCAGAAACCATGAGGCCCATAGCCTATAGCACAAGTCAAGCAAAGAACAAGACAAAGGTTAAAAACCCCATTTTCAAAGTCTGCTTACTATTCTTGCCTGAAACTATGAATTTTTAATTCAATTCTGGCTTAATTTTAATTTAATTTTGCAGTGAACACCATTTGTTTTGATTTAGCACTTTTCATCAAACAGTGAAGGCCAGCTCCACCTCCTGCCCCTGCAGGAGGGTAGCACGTCCTGGTAGGCCTGCAGCTGCCAGTCCTGGAGACGTGAGTTGCCTCCCTGTTCTCTCTCCTCTCTCTTTGCCTTCATGCCCCAACTTCCTGTGTTTCTTCTGGCGCTAACGCTAATACCTAGTCTTAGAAATGTTGTGAAGCTAGGCCCGGCGCAGTGGCTCATGCCTGTAATCCCAGCACTTTGGGAAACTGAGGTGGGCAGATCACCTGAGGTCAGGAGTTTGAGACCAGCCTGGCCAACATAGTGAAACTGTCTCTACTAAAAAGACAAAAATTAGCTGGGCGTGGTGGTGCACACCTGTAATCCCAGCTACTTGGGAGGCTGAGGCAGGAGAATTGTTTGAACCCGGGAGACAGAGGTTCCAATGAACAGAGACCTCCCCACTGCACTCCAGCCTGGGTGATATAGTGAGACTACGTCTCAAAAAAAAAAAAAAAAAAAAAATTTAAAAAAGGAATGTTATGGGCCAGGCACTGTGGCTCATGCCTGTAATCCCAGCATTTTGGGAGGCTGAGGCGGGCAGATCACGAGGTCAGGAGATTGATTGAGACCATCCTGGCTAACACAGTGAAAACCCATCTCCACTAAAAATACAAAAAATTAGCCAGGCATGGTGGCACGTCCCTGTAGTCCCAGCTACTCGGGAGGCGGAGGCAGGAGAATCTCTTGAACCCGGGAGGCCAAGGTTGTGGTGAGCCGAGATGGCGCCACTATACTCCAGCCTGGGTGACAGAGCAAGACTCTGTCTCAAAAAAAAAAAAAGAATGTTATGAAGATAGAATTGCACCATCAAAATCGAATTAATATGATCCCAGACACTTAGCCCTCAAGTGTTTATTTGCTGCCATTATTCTTTTTTTCCTTTCCTCTCCCTCTGTTTCTTTCATCTTCCCCGTTCTATTGCTTGCTTCTCTCCCTTCTCTCCACAGATGACTTTGCTCCTTGCTCCTAGCTATCTCCTATCCAGATAAGGTGAGGTTTCCCTGCGTCCCAAGCCTAGTGGCTGTGTCCTTTGGCTCCCTGGAGCCAGCACCAGGCATAGGGTGCTGGCTTTTCTTTTCTTTCTGTTTTTTTTGTTTTCAAGACAGGGTCTCGCTCTGTCATGCAGGTTGGAGTACAGTGGCGTGATCTCTGCTCACTGCAGCTTCCAGGTCCCAGTTTCAAGCAATTCTCCCACCTCAGCCTTCCCAGTAGCTGGGATTACAGGCGTGTGCCACCATGCCCAGTTAATTTTAATATTTTTAGTAGAGATGCGGTTTCACCATGTTGGCCAGGCTGATCTCAAACTCCCAACCTCAGGTGATCCACCCACCTCACCCTCCCAAGGTGCTGGGATTACAGTCGTGAGCCACTGCGCCTGACCTCTTTTTTTTTTTTCTTTTTTGAGATAGGGTCTTGCTCTGTTGCCCGGGCTGGAGTGCAGAGGCACAATCATGGCTCACTGCAGCCTCGACCTTCCAGGCTCAAGCAATCCTCCCGCCTCAGCTTCCCAAGTAGCTGGGACTACAGGTGTGTGCCACCACGCCTACTAATTTAATTTAATTTAATTGTTTTTATTTCTTAGAGATGGGGTCTGACTGTGTTGTCCAGGCTGGTCTTGAACTCCTGGGCTTAAGCCATCCTCCTACCTCAGCCTCCCAAAGTGTTGGGATTATAGGCATGAACCACTAAGCCTGGCTGATGGGTACCTCTTAAACCAAGGTCTCATCCAGGCGTGGTGGCTCACACCTGTAATCCCACCACTTTGGGAGGCTGAGGCAGGCGGATCACGAGGTCAGAAGTTCGAGATCAGCCTGACCAACATGGTGAAACCCCATCTCTATTAAAAATACAAAAATTAGCCAGGCGTGGTAGCACACGCCTGTAATCTTAGCTACTCAGGAGGCTGAGGCAGGAGAATCGCTTGAAGCAGAGGTTGCAGTGAGCCGAGATTGTGCCATTGCACTCCAGCCTGGTTGACAGACGGAGATTCCGTCTCAAAAAACAAAACAAAACAAAACAAAAACAGTCTCACGGCCTCCTTGTGCCCTGTGAGCTGAGCCGTGATAATGGGGGCATGAGAGGCCTAAAGGAGGAAGGATGAAACAAACTCAGGGGCAACAGGACACATACGTCAGCGTCCCTAGACAAGGCAGTGCCTGCTTCAAGTCCTTGGGGCCCTTCTGAATACCAGTGACCAAGGTAGAGTGTGTGTGATAACTGATTACTCTGAAAAAGCACTTGATAAACTTCTGAGTACAGTGTACATGTTAGCATCACACCAGGCTGTCTGTCTCTGCGCCAGGCCCTTACAGCCTGAACTTTTCATTCATGAACATAGCATGGTCTGAAACTTCCATTGCTCACTGTTTTAGAAGAGATTCTTGAAGGATTTGAGCAGGCGGCGTCCCTCCCACTAACTGACCCAGCTGCTTCAGTGTCTTAGCCTCCTGGGCCTGCACAGAAGTGTCTCTAAGCCCCAAGATCCTTTGCTCAGTTTTGTTTTGTTTTGTTTCTGAGATGGAATCTGGCTCTGTCGCCCAGGCTGGAGTACAGTGGCACAATATCAGCTCACTGCAACCTCCGCCTCCCGGGTTCAAGCGATTCTCCTGCCTCAGCCTCCCGAGTAGCTGGGACTACAGGCGCCCGCCACCACACCCAGCTAATTTTTGTGTTTTTTAGTAGAGATGGGGTTTCACTATGTTGGCCAGGCTGGTCTTGAACTCCTGACCTCAGGTGATCCTCCCACCTCAGCCTCCCAAAGTGTTGGGACTACAGGTGTGAGCCCCCACGCCTGGTCCCTTTTCTCAGTTTTGGAACCCAATTTTTTTTTCCCACAGAAAGTGCTTGTGTTCCTCTGTCTCTGGTGCAGCAAATCCCAGTCGTTTCCTGCCCAGTAAATACCTAACCATGGCCACGTGGCTTCTCAGTACCCTTCTCTCAGGTGACCCACTTCAGATCCCCGAGTGCCAGGGTGGGACTCCCTCAGGACTCTGACCGGGCACCAGGGGCACCCCTCAGGCTATTGGTGGGGCACTTGCAGGTCAGAGTCTCAGTCTCCTCATCTTCCCTGACAGCTCTCCCTCTTCCTGGAAAGCCTTGCTCCCTCCATCCTGCCCTTCCCAAAGGGCAAGTCTAATCATGTCATTCCAGTCCTCAAGAGGAAGTCCAGGCTCTTAACTTGGCTTTCTGTGCCCCTTAGCATCTAGGCCCTCCTCTCCTCTCCACTTCCATTCCCTCTTATCTGGCCAGTTCCTACTTATTCTCACCAACCCAGGCCAGACATCTCCCCTTCCAGGAAGCCCTCCCTGATTGAACACCTGCCAGCCCCAGTCTGTTTCTTTATCTGCCTCCCTGCTGGGCTGTGTATTTCCAACATGGCCCTGAGTTGGTGCTCAGCTGTTAGCACATGACACAGTGTCACTGAACACATGTCACCCCACCTTCAGGAGACCCTTCCTGTCCTGTGGCCATGGGTTTTGCAGGAAGCACCTCTTGGAACAGAGGGGAGCCCCAAGCTGCCTTGGGTGTGAGAGGTCTAGGCTGACGGCTCCCATCGCTGCTGGCTGGTGTGTCCCTCCTCGGGCAGGGAGGGCCCTGCCACACCCTGCACTTCCTCTCATTGTGCCTCCCTTCCTGTTTAGCTAGACTGTTAGGCTGGAGGGATTTTTCCTCCCTTTCAGGACCTGAATGGAGCTATTTCTCCTTGCATCTCTGCCAACATCTCCCAGGACCCACCTCTGATCCACTGGTGGGCTCAGGCATCAACAGCTTTGGGTTCCAATCCCAGCTGTCCCCATTCAGCTGGGTGGTGAGAAGCCAGGGTCTGACCTCTGTGGACCTCAGTTTCCTTGTAAAAAGAAAAGTAACAAGGTGGCTCATGTGTTTTTGCGTGGGATTATGAGGGTTTAATGAGCTAAGGAGGTCTGTGCTTCTGAAGTGTGAGCCGTGGCCGTGTCACCCTTGTCCCTGACCCGCTGATGTGGGGGTTCTACGGAGAGCCCAGCTGGGTACTCACTGGATGCCTGGAAGTCCAAACATCCTGTTCTTTTTGAACTCCTTACTAGAGAAACAGGGAAAAGCTGTAGTTTTTTCCTTCCACTCATATCAAGTGACACAAAAAAACAAGCCTGTCGGGGCCGAGCTGCTTGACTCTCTGATGTTTGGGAGCAGATCTGAGCAGCTGAGCAGGGTGGCTGTTCCTTTCTTGGATTAGGGTTGAATCTGTGGGAACCAGACCACCCCTGAGACAGGAGGCAGCCCTGATGCCTCCCCAGGGCCTGGGCCTGCAGCAGAGCCCCTTCCTCCGAGGGAAGCGGGACCTGGGGCTCACGTCTTCCCCGCCCCTCTTGCCTCCTTCCCTACAGGTGAACTTCCACAGCCCCCAGAGTGGCCAGAGGTGCTGGGCTGCGCGGACCCAGGTGGAGAAGCGGCTGGTGGTACTGGTGGCACTTCTGGCGGCAGGACTGGTGGCCTGCTTGGCAGCGCTGGGCATCCAGTACCAGACAAGTAGGTGCCTCCGTGTTGCATGGTGGGCTCGACTCACTCCTGTCCCTGGCTCTGTCAGCTTGGGCAAGGGGGGCTTCCCTGCTTAAGCCGGGGCAGGCCTCTAAGGCCAAGGAGGGAGCCAGCTCCAGGGGGATCTAGGTGCTGAGATGGACCAAGACCTGGAAAGTGGGCAGCGTGGGTGGTATAAAGATCTCGCACTTGAGTCCACATCGTGTCCCAGCAACTTACTGGCTGTGTGACCTTGGACAAACCTCTTACTCTCTCAGCCTGTGTCTTCTCTAATTTAAATGGGAAAACAGTGCCCAGTTGGGAGATGGCTCTGCGGACTAGAGATAACATATGTCACATAGCTGGTGCCTTGTGTTGTTGCTAGGATGTGGGGTAATTACACACATAGGCTGACATTGTGTGCTATCTCTAGTTCCAATAAAATAACAATAATGCCCTCTGTTTACTAAATTCTTTCCTCCGACCAAATACCCCAAATACCGCACCCGCTTCAGATGCAATCTCATTTCCTCCTCAGGGCAGCCCTGTGAGGTGTGGTTACTTTTGGCCTCTTTTCCATATTAGGAAACTGAGGCACTCAGATGGAGTGACTTGCCCAAGGTTACGTGGCTAATGGGGGATCGAGTGGGGCCCTTGAATGCGGAGGTTGGAATTCACCCACAGGCTACTGGGCTCAAGCCCAGGCTCCACCTCCCTTTGTAATCCAAGTATGCTCCAGAGCACATTAGCACCCCCAGGAGAGCTGCCCTTCCGGGATCCAGCTGCCTGTCGTGTTCCTTGGTCGGTGCTTTTGTCTGTCCCATTTTGAATGGTGATACAATTGGGCCCCTCTGATCCTGCTGTAGGGGTCTGAGACTGGTTCTCTGTTTCCGACTGAGTGGATCTAGCCAGGTGCCTCACACAGAGTTAATGCTCAGTAAACACTTACGAAGTGGGAAAGGGTAGATCCAAGTTAGAAATAAGGATGGGGAATTAGCCAATGCCAGGACCTCTCAGTCCCCTGTTGCCCCAACATTTATTCTTCTGATGGCAGATGGTTCACCTGGTTGAGCAGCCTCTAGGGGCTCTGCTCAGCATCCCACCCACTGACTCAGTCTCTCACCCCATGAGAGAAACTATGAGCTTTCTCGGGATCTGGGAACGTCCACTCCAGGCTGTGTGGAGCCTTCCCTCTGTGAAGTTGCTGGCCTGCGAGGGTGGCCACGCTGCACCGGGGTGGGGAGGGGACTCGGGGCCTAGAAAAGAGCAGGGACTTCATCTGAGCGTTCTTCCATCCCTCCTGGGTTAGGCACAAAGGTATCCATTCACTCCACAAACATAGGTTGTACTTAAGAAACAATTGCTTGATTAGTTAACTGACTGTCTAATGGTTTATGGTGTTTTACGAAATGTGCCTGGCTCAGCAGGTGCTTAATGCATGTGTGACTAACTAATGACTAGCTTTCAGGCCTTTAGCCCGATGTGTTTAGCATAGTGCCTATGCCACAGGTGTGCAGATAGTAAAATGAATAAATTAATGTTTGAATGAACAAAAGGGTAAGAAGGAAGATCAAGCTGAGAACAGCCTTTCTCTGCTGAGTGTGTGTATATTGTGTGATTCTGTCCTGGTGCGTGTTTGTGTGTGTGCGTGCCTCCTCTACTCACAGGATACAAGCTCGTCGTCCTCTCCTGCCACTGCCATGTCGTTTCATCCTGAATCCACTCTCGTTCAGAACCCCCTGCTGGTCAGTGTGGACCCTGGCCAGCGCGTCTGCACAACTCTTGGCTTGGAGCAGCGGGAGCTGGCCAGACTCTGGCAGCCAGTGTTGCCCTGAGACTGCCCCTCGGAGCTCCCAAGATATGTCTTTGCCAGAAAGCAGGAGGGAGTCCCCACGGTCCAGCTCCTGATGATTAGACCCAAAACATTTCTGTTGTTATTGCCCAGTGGGGTCCCTTGGGAGGAATCCTGCTTCTGCCTCTCTTGTGTCCCTCTCTGGGTCTCGGAAGGGTTTTCTCCAGCCTGGACCTGGGAGAGGAACATTCTTCCCCTGGAATGGAGCTGGGCAGAGGATCAGGTGACCCTTGAGCCACCTGGGAAAGCAGTGGCCACCGCAGATATTAACAGTAACCTCATTACCCACGTGCTGGTGCTGGCCACATCTGAGCAAACACCAAGCCAGTCAAAGCAAATCTGTCCAGGCACAGTGGCTCTCACGCCTGTAATCCCAGCACTTTGGGAGGCCAAGGTGGACGGATCACCTGAGGTCAAGATGTTCGCCAAGCATGACCAATATGGTGAAATCCCGCCTCTACTAAAAAATACAAAAATTAACCAGGCATGTCGGCGCACACCTGTAGTCCAGCTGCTCTGGTGGCTGTCGTGGTGCACGCCTGTAGTCCCAGCTACTCGAGAGGCTGAGGCAGGAGAATCGCTTGAACCTGGGAGGCGGAGCTTGCAGTGAGCCAGGATGGCACCACTGCACTCCAGCCTGGGCGACAGAGCAAGAGTCTGTCTCAAAAAAAAAAAAAAAAAAGCAAATCTTTTGATGATTCTGAAGGCCAGCCTCTGGGAATGTCTGAGCACATATTTACATTTTTTACTTACCTTCCTGCTATGCTTCCTTTCCAGAAACATTGGTGCTTTGCAAACAGAGGCAACAAAACAAACAATACATTCTCCAAGAACACACACATATATATATATATATATATAAATATATAATTTTTTTGTTTGTTTTGTTTTTGTTTTTGTTTTTTTTTAGACGGAGTCTTGCTCTGTCACCCAGGCTGGAGTGCAGTGGTGCGATCTCGGCTCACTGCAAGCTCCGCCTCCTGGGTTCATGCCATTCTCCTGCCTCAGCCTCCTGAGTAGCTAGTATTACAGGGGCCCGCCACCACGCCCGGCTAATTTTTTGTATTTTTAGTAGAGATGGGGTTTCACCGTGTTGGCCAGGATGGTCTTGATCTCCTGACCTCATGATCCGCCCGCCTCGGCCTCCCAAAGTGCTGGGATTACAGGCGTGAGCCACCGCGCCCGGCTCCAAGAACATATTTTTAAGAAAGCATTCTACACAGTTTTGAGGCCAGGCTCTGTCCAGATGAATGTCTGTAAATTAAATCTAAGATCTGTTTCTGCCTTCTCAATTGATCATGCGTGTCCCAAAGGAAAGACGTTTGCTGCCTCTGCAGGTGGTGAACAGTGCTGAATAAGGCCTTTCATTCATTTGGTTATTCATTCAAAAACACATATTGAGGCCAGGCACAGTGGCTCACTCCTATAATCCTAGCCCTTTGGGAGGCCGAGGCGGGTGGATCAGCTGACGTCAAGAGTTCAAGACCAGCCTGGCCAATGTGGTGAAACCTTGTGTCTACTAAAAATACAAAAAATTAGCCAGGCGTGGTGGTGGACGCTTGTAATCCCAGCTACTCAGGAGGCTGAGGCAAGAGAATTGCTTGAGCCCAGGAGGCAGAGGTTGCAGTGAGTCGAGATTGTGCCACTGCATTCCAGCCTGGGCGACAGATCAAAAACTCTGTCTCAAAAGAAAAAAAAAAAAAAAGCACGTATTAAACGGCTGCTAGTTGCCAAATACAATGCTAGGCAATGGAAATATAAAAACACGTAGGATACTGGCCTGCCCTGAAGTTCACATTCTAGTAGGACAGGTGGACAAGGAGATGGCCATGACATAGCACAGTAGCACAGCAGGCACCCAGGCCGCTGAGGGACCCAGAGAGGGAAGGGGGTCAAGTCATCAAAATGCATGAAGCACCTCCTGGGCCAGGAATATTTCATGAACTTTCTGCAAACGATGGAATAGTTGAATAATCAAGCCATTCCTCCTTAAGCACCTCCTTGGTCCCTAGCCCAGTGTCCAACAAAATAGACACTTAGTGAAGAACTCAAACCTCTTTTAAGACTGCTTTTTTTTTGAGACAGAGTCTCTTTCTTGTCACCCAGGCTGGAGTGCAGTGGCACAGTCTCGACTCACTGCAACCTCCGCCTCCCGGGTTCAAAAGATTCTCCTGCCTCAGCCTCCCAAGTAGCTGGGATTACAGGTGCCCACCATCATGCCTGACTAATTTTTGTATTTTTAGTGGTGATGGGGTTTCACCACGTTGGCCAGGCTGGTCTCGAACTCCTGACCTCAGGTAATCCGCCCGCCTCAGCCTCCCAAAGTGCTGGGATTACAGGCATGAGCCACCGAGCCCAGCCTCTGAGACTGACTTCTGGGACTAGTTTCTTGTTTTGTTTTTAAACCCAAGTCCCCATATGATAACAGCAAAAACCTTAATCAGTTAATTAATCAGTCTCTCTCTCTCACGCACACAGACACATTCACACAGATGCTGATGCGTCTTCCCGCATTAGGCTCACTCTCAGCCGTCTCCTGGGCATCGCCACCAGCCAAGATATTGTAAAATTTTCCTTCCTGTGGTCTGATGTATGAAAACAATAGGTATTCTTTTCCTTCTCTAAGTATGGAGTTATATCGTAATACTCAGCAGGCTCTTTCAACCTACATAGAAATTCTCTCCCTGCCCCATAAAGATTTTGGTGCTTCCCTGGAGTTTGAAGTGGAGCAGTCAACTGTGATTAAGATGATTTGATTTAAAGATACTTAAAATGGCACTATCACCCCCACCATTTCCTTTCTCTGTTTTCGTGCGTAATGGCTCCATAATTTTTTATGACACACCTCTCAACTGTGAACTATAATTTTTAATTGTTGTGTGATTATCTCAAAGTCAAATCACCCTGATTTTCCTGCTGTTGTGTGGCTGCTCTGAGCCCTTTGTCAGCCACCCATCTGAAGGACTTTGTGTTTGTCATCAGATGTTGATAAGCCCACAAGTGAACCTCTGCCCACTGGCCTTATGTTCCTGAGTGAGTTGAACACTGCCCCTACTAGCCCGTGCGTTCTTTGCTGCTCTCTAAAGACTGGCCTGAAACTTCAGACCCTGAGACTTGAGGAAGCTGAAACCCCGTGCCCAGCCGTGGCCATCATCACTGTGAAATCTGTGAAATTGGTCCTACATTTCTTCCTAACTTTTAGATAGAGAAACTGAGGCATGGAGAGATGAGGTCACTTGCCCAAAGCCTCACTGGCAAAAGTAGAAAGCTGGATTTGAACCCAGGTCTGGTGGCCTCCAAAGCCCACCCTGCCTTACTGCCTCCCTGTGTGGTGGGGAAACAGATCTCAGCAGTCAGGCTGCACCAGCCCCTGGTGTGACTGGCAAAGAGGTGGGGAAGGAAAGCAGAAAAACACAGCCTTGGCATGGCTGGACTGAGACAGGCCTGGGCCCAGCTCTCAGCTCTCCTCCCTCCCGCATAGCTGGGCAACCTTGTTCCATTCACTCCCTCAGTTTCCTCATCTTTAACCAGGGAGACGATGCCTGCAGCTGATGGCTTGTAATGAGTTAAATGAGATCCCGAGTGTGTGCAAAGTGCCCAGTGCATGGCCACATTCAGTAAAGTCCCTTTGGTCATCAGCACAGCCTGGGTGGATGGATGATGGGACTGGGCCTGTGATTCTCGGTCCTGCACAGTCAGCTTCGTGTTGCTGCCTCAGGCCAGGCCTCTGCGCAGGCCACCCAGGCTTTGGGTCCTTTGGGAGAGCTCAGCCGCCAACGTTGAGGTTGGGCTCTGGCACTTTCCTCTTGCCTCTGGCAAACCAGTCTCTCAGGGTTGTTTAGCCTTTGGGTTTTTGAGGATTCCTTGAAGTCACGCACTTTCCTGCTTGTATGCACTCTCCTGCTTGTACGCACTCTCCTGCTTGTACGCTGGAGTGATTTTTCCTGTTTCCTCCTTCTATTCCTAATAGGCTTTCCTCCTGCCTATGTCCTGTCATCCATACTGTCTACATCACCCTTTTGGCACATAGTAAATGTTCAGTTTATTTTTGCAGAAAGGAGGACAGACATTTCTCCTCCTGTTCCCTTTTGATTTATGTGTATATCCCCAACTGAATTGTTAGCTCTTGGATTAAAGGACTCTGCCTTTTTATGCCCAGTACCCCAGTACCCTACACACACACACACACACACACACACGGGCATGGGCGCACACTTTCATGCAGGAGAATGCACACACGCACACACATGCACTCTAGACACAGCAAAGAACCTGGAAGATAGTCATTAGCTTGCTGAATAAATGAATGCATGCATGAATGAATAAATTTGTTGAGCATCAAGGAATAATAAAGAGTCAATGAATATTTATGGAGGAAAAGGTTGGTTGAGAGAAACGCCTGGGTGCTGGGTGCCTGTTAGCCGTAAGAAGGATTTTAGACAGCTGAATAGAAGTCTTGTGTTGTAAGCCAGCAAATTTTAAATGGGCGGAAATCATTTCTCTGTAGGGCTCTAGTGACCATTCAGTTCCAAATCTGTGTGGTCAGGGCTGGGGTGGGACATGTGACCACTGGGCCCCAAGCCGCCTTCTCTGCCCTCCCTGCTGCTTCTCTGCCCTCCCTGCTTCTTCTCTGCTTGCCCTTCACTGGCCTCTTGTCCTTGACCCCTTGCAGGATCCCCTTCTGTGTGCCTGAGCGAAGCTTGTGTCTCAGTGACCAGCTCCATCTTGAGCTCCATGGACCCCACAGTGGACCCCTGCCATGACTTCTTCAGCTATGCCTGTGGGGGCTGGATCAAAGCCAACCCGGTCCCTGATGGCCACTCACGCTGGGGGACCTTCAGCAACCTCTGGGAACACAACCAGGCGATCATCAAGCACCTCCTCGGTAAGCATCTAGCATGGAGACCAATGAATGGGCCACAGCAGGGAGCTGTCAGCTGGTCCAGCCGGCTTCCCAACCACACCTGCTTAAAGGAGGAGGTTGGCAGGATGGGCCGTGTGTGGTGGCTCACACCTATAATCCCAGCACTTCGAGAGGCCAAGGTGGGTGGATCACTTGAGACCTAGAGTTCCAGACCAGCCTGGCCAACATGGCAAAACCCTGTCTCTACTAAAAATACAAAAATTAGCTAGGTATGGTGGCATGCGCCTGTAGTACTTGGGAGGCTGAGGCAGAAGAATTGCTTGAAACTGGGAGGCAGAGGTTGCAGTGAGCCGAGACCACGCCACTGCACTCCAACCTGGGCAACAGAGTGAGATTCTGTCTAAAAAATAAGAAAAGAGGCGCCTGGCAGAATGGAAGACCATAGACTTGGGAGTAGGTGAATCTGGGTTAGCGTATCTGCTCTCATTCATTGTATGATCCTAAGTCATGTATCTCTGAACCTCAGTTTCTTCATCTGTAAAATGAGACTAATAAGATCCAAGCTACAGAGTTTTGAGAACTAGAGCTCTCATGTGTGAAGCATTAGCATGGTGTGTGTGGCACGTAGGGTGTACACAAGAACTGGTGGCTGTGTTCGTTACTTTTGTGGCTTCAAGCTTGTCATAGCTTTTGACTAGTATTGACTGCGAGTTTTGAAAGTTGTGAGCAAAAGGGATCGGGACTGAACACACTAGATCAGATTCTAAGGTTGTGATCCAATGAAAGTTCTAACAACAGCTCATCAGAGAGTTAGTTATTCAGTGTAGGCGGGAATCATCCTTAGCCTCATGGTGATCGGGCTTGCATGGTAAGCCATCTGGTCAGAGTTCTCTTTGCACTTCACTAGGCCTTGGGCACCTCTAGTTCACCCCTGTGTGGATGGTTTTATCCTCAGATTAGAGCTCCACGTTGTCTTGTTTGCAGCTGTATCCTTAGTTAATGTTTGTTGAATTCCCGGCTGCCCACTGGGCTCCTCCTCTGGTGTGAAATCACGACAGCCGTGCTGTACCACAAAGCTGCTCACCTGAACCCCTGCACAGCTGGGACCATGGCTGTCTCCCTCTCCTGCTGTCCCCTGTTCCGTCCTGGGACCCTAAATGCTGGGAGAGGCTGGATTCTGAAAAGCCAGTCAATTTAGCCATCAACAAGAGAACCTAGATCACACAAATACTTACTGTTTTAAAAATCTTTAAGCTATTCAAAGGTAGATAGGTGCAACAGAAGATACCCAAAAGGGGACAGATCTTCTTAAAGGGACAGAAATCTTAAGAGAGCGGAAATAATTCTAAATGGACATTTATCAATTTAAGGTAACTGAGTCTTTTAGATTACAGGGAAAGTAGGCAAACCGGGTGAAGGAGACCTTTTCTTTCTTTCCTGCCCTAGCCCCACAGGGCAGAGCTGCAGTAGGTAAAACACACGCACCCTTTCTCCTGGCCTCCCGCAGCTCCCCAGGCAGCAGCAGCAGCCACCTCCCGCCTAACTCCCCGAGGATGGGCAGGGTGGTGCGTATGGATCTGGGGTTGAAGCTCAGTGTGTCTGAAGCAGGAAAGCCCCAGCCTGAGATGTCCCCCTGCCTGCTTTATGCCACCAAAGTGCCTTCGAAAGGGGGTGTAACTTTTCATTTTAGAACCAGATGCTTAAAAGGCAAATATGTCTGTCATTGCAAGACTGGAACTCAAGGACGTCCCTTGTCCAGTGCCTAACATCACAGCCGGGGGCTTGGCAGGGCCCCTAGTCCAGGTAGTATAACAAGGTGGGTCGGTTCCTCTGCTTCAGAGTCACCAGGACCTGGGTTCAAATCTGGACTCTGCCACTTACTATAAGGTCTTGGATCAATTACATCACCTCCCTGGCTTGTTTTCTCATTAGTACAGTGGGAACCATGCCTCCTCTGAATTTTGAAAATTAAATGGGAAATACATTTAAATGTATTTAAACCATGCCTAGGCCTGGCATGTCGTGGTGGCTGCTGTTTGTATTGATGTAACTGTTATTATTCATCCTTGACCTTTGCACAGCATTTGACTGGTTACAGAGAGACGCCATCCCATTTGATCCTGCAGGGTGGAATCTGGGAAGGTGGTGTTCACTCCACTGGTAGATGAGGAAAGCGAGATCTGGAGAGGTCCTCATCATAGGCTAGTGAGTGGCAGAGCTGAGACTTGTCTGATGCCTTGTGTGCCCTTTCCCCTGTCCCACACCACCTCCTTCAGGTACAAGGGACAGACATAGCTCCCTTTCCGCAGTGCCTGCAAGAACCTGCAGGGAACGCAGAGCCTGAGGGCCTGAAGGAAGGAGAGACACGGATGTCCGCCGTGTGCTGTGCACTGTTCCAGGCTCTTTACAGCCACTGCCTCCTTAATCCTCACAACCCCAGACTTCAGAATTGTTGTTCCCATTTTGTAGATGCAGAAACTGAGGCTCCCAGAAGTTAAGTGACTTTGTCAAGGACATACCACCAGTCCAAAATGGTGAGGGGCTCACTCTCTGGGGAGCAGTTAGCGTTTAGAGAGGATGGGGCAGGACAGCGGTCAGGCCCTCTAGCTTCCCAGTGAGGCCCAGAACGGGCTCTTGTGCATCTTAGGGGTTCTGATCTGACTGGTTCTGGGGCTGGTTCTCACTGGGAGAACCTTAGGTCTGGGCCAAGATTGAGTCCATCCCCACCGTTCCTGAGGATTAAGCCGTGGGTGGGGAGCTGCATCAAATGGGCCATGGAACAACCCAGAATCATGCGTTCAACCATGACCCCGAGTCCAGGGTCCAGTGATACCAGGAGGCCAGACCGCAGAGTTTTGAAGTCAAGCAGCCCTGGTGTGCTAGCTGCTTATCACCCGTGTGGCCTTGGACAAGTGGCCTGGCTTCCCTCCCACTTGGTTTGATTATCTGTGCGATCGGGATAATGTTGCCTCCTCACACGTGCATTTACTGTGAGTGTTGACTTGCCTGGGTTGATTCAAAGTGCTCAGCACCGGAATACACCGGAATACTAGCCTGGCACCTAGTAGGTGCTCAGCAAAGCACAGCTGCCCTCCTTGGTGGTGGTAGATGAGTTCCAACCAAGACTTCTTACAAACAAGCTGTATGACTGCAGAGAGGTCACCCAGATTTTTAGGTCCTCGGCTCATCACCTATAAAGTGGGAACTAACTGAAACTCAGATCATTAGTAGGGATGCTCTAAGGGTTAATGGGATGGGCAAAGAACAGAGTCATTATTGCTTATTTATTAGAGAAGCACTGGTGTGTAGACCCAGTTATCAGGAAGGAGGTGCAGGAAGCTGTGTTATCAGGAAGCTGTGACACACTGAGTATCTCACTTGTATTGTTTCATTGAACTCTCATAGTAAACTCATGGAGTAGGCTATATTTGCCCATTTTACAGATGAGACTCATGAATATGAAGGAAATGTATTTCCTAGGAAATGGTGAGGCTGGGATTAGACCCAGACTTGTGGGGCCTCAAAGCTTGTGTTCTTTCTCTACTCACTCCACTGTCAGATTCAGCGGGGAGAGGCCCTGGGTCGGCACTGCTGGCGGGGAGAGCAGCCAAGAAGTGTGGTTTGCCTGCCTCCTTTCCCCAGCGGCTGCTTCACTGAGCTCTCAGCCCAGGCCAGCCAAGCCCCAGCCCAGGTCCAATGAACACAGGAGCTGGGGTCACCCCCATGTCATATTGACTAGGGGCTTCCCCAGAAGGCATATCCTGGGGTCCCCTCCCCAAAGGCTCACTCCTCGGAACTAGTCTGGAAACGGCCCCTCAACTTTGGGCTTGATACCTGGGGATTTTGATACATGGAAACTCCTGAAAAGGCAGATGGCAGGTGAGTGGGTGGCAAAAAAATGCAGGAGTGTGGGCCAGTGCATTCTTGGGCTTAAGGCCAGGCTGGGTTCAGCCTCTCCAAGACAAAGGGGTCAGCCAGCAGGCCTCGGAAAGAAGCCAGAGCTGATGGGCATGGGAACAAGCCGGAGGTGCCCAGGCCACTCCAACCTGCTGAGGGGAGGGCTTCCCTCTAGGCAGAGAGGGGAGAAGGGACATTTAGAGTGCCAGTGTGGATTGTGTCAGCCGGTCCGGCAGGATAGCTGTTACCATCTGCTTGTGTGACCTTGGGCAAGCCATGCATTTCTCTGCCAGGTGAATTCATGCTAGCCTCCTCAGAGACAATCCAGGCAGATCTGTAGCAGGTGGGCCGAACTAGGCCAGGTGCCACCTTGGCATGACCTGGCAGTCTGCCAGCTGGGGATGGTGACCTCAGCTGCAGGACACACAGATGCATCGCACTTCACTCTGCCGCTCCCCAAAGTGGCCAGCATGGGCTGTCCTCCTAGGTTTTGGGGAAATGAGAGTAGTGGCCTCACCTCATCAGAGGAAGGAAACAGCCAGCCCCTTCAGCCCTTAGACTTGGCCCTGCCTTGGGCTTTCCAACTGTGCTTGTGGCTCGGATTATTCCACCAGCTACAGTGCCTACACCACCCCCTCCAAAGCCTCCAAGACTTTTCTGAAACCTGCTGCCCCCATTGTCTTCTGTGGCTACCAAACGGCCTTTCTAGGCTTGAGCTACAGTTACACTGTGTGCACCTGTCGTGTTTGCTTTACTGTATTTTATACTGTAAGATGAATGCATACAAAAAAAATCAATGCATGCTTATTGTGACAATTCAAGCAACACAGATTCCATAAAGAAAAAACTAGCAGTCTGCCTTCTGGTCTCCCTGGGGGATACACACACAGTATTCCAATAGCATTACATGTGTCCATGTCGGTGATGTGGCAGTTAATGATGTCACCCTGTGACATCTCTTGTATTTTTATTTTGACATGTTTTCCCAATACCTGCTGTCTAATTGAGTTTGATCTTCCTGTGCATATTGGAAGGAAGCCATCTATGGACAGGATCTGCATCATGAGTGCTTTCTATCCAGTATGGTGTCTACAGGAGTGGGTGCTGCCTTCCTGTTTAGGGAATGCTTATGTGGATTGATTGATTCTTAGTCTGTTTGTGCTATTGTAACAAAATACCACAGACTGGATGATATGGTTTGGCTGTGTCCCCACCCAAATCTCATCCTGAATTGTAGCTCCCTCAATTCCCACATTTTGTGGCAAGAACCCAGTGGGAAGTCATTGACTCATGGGGGAGGCTCTTTCCCATGCTGTTCTTGTGATAGTGAATAAGTCTCACAAGATCTGATGGTTTTAAAAACGGAATTCCCCTGCACAGCCTCTGTCTCTGCCTGTTGCCATCCATGTAAGACATGACTTGCTCCTCCTTGCCTTCCACCATGATGGTGAGGCCTCCCCAGCCACGTGGAAGTGTAAGTCCATTAAAGCTCTTTATTTTTTAAATTGCCCAGTCTTGGGTATGTCTGTATCAGCAGCGTGAAAACAGACTAATACACTGGATAATTTATAAACAACAGAAATTTACTTCTCACTGTTCTGGATGCTGTGAAGTCCAAGATCAAGGCACAGGCTCGTTCAGTGTCTCTGTTAAGGGTTGCTCTCTGCTTCCAAGATGGCACCATGAACTGTGTCTTCACATGGCATAAGGGACCGAAGAGGGGGGAACTGGCCCCCTCAAGCCCTTTTATAAGACACTAATCTATTCATAGGGCAGAGCCCTCAGGGCCTCATCACTTCCTAAAGGCCTCACCTCTTAAAATTGCTCCTCAAGGATTAAGTTTCAACTTGAATTTTGGAGGGGACACATTCAAATTATGGCATTGACTCAACAATGTGAGGATGGGGGGGAGTGTCCAGGGCTTCTTAGGGGCAGCTGGGCTGCTTCAGGTTCACCTCTGGTTTTCTGAGCCAACCTGCAGGAAAGGACAGGGAAGCGGAAAAGGCTTAGGCTCCAGTCCTGGCTGCAACCACTCCTGCGACCTTGGATGAGTTACCCAACCTCTTACTTGTAAATGGAGTGTGATAACAGCCACTGTGGAAATCGTCAGGACAAGATGCACACACAGCCATGCCTATGCCCATCTACAGAGGAAGCAGTTCACTTTCTTAGGAAGGCTTAGAAGTCCAGCATGCTACCCACTAGCTCTGCCTTGATAGGCCAGTTTCTTCACCCACCTGGGCCTCACTTTCCTTGTCTCTGAAATGGGATGGTGATATCTCCCTCAGGGGCCCAGGGTGAGGTTGTGACAGCAGCACAGGGTCTGCTGTAGACGCTGTGAGCGGTGGAGGTGGTGGAATTCTTTTTGTTTTGCAGAGCAAGACGTCTCATTTATCAGCACCCCTTCCCCCCAGCACAGGATGGGGCTCCTGAGGCCTGTGACTGAACGGGTTCTGGTTTTATCTAAAACAAACACTGGTCCTGCCCTGGTGTGGAGTCAGGGCCCCACAGGCTCCTGGCCAGATGGTCCCACTGCATCAAGGGAGGCCGCACGATTCCCAGACACCCCTATTCCTGCAGCATGTGGGGGATTCCCAGACACCCCTATCATAGCCCACGGCTCTGCCTGCCTGGGCATTCGTTTCCTCCCTGAGGAGTGATGTGGAGAGGGCGTTCCAGTGAAAACTCCCAGAGGAAGAAGCAGCCGATGAAATGGTGCTCTGTCTTCCTCTCTGGGACTTTGGGGTGGGAACTGAGGAAGCTTCTGGAACTCAGGGTCCCTGGAAGGAAGTACCTAGGCGTTGTGGAGCTCTGTTGTCTGGCCCTAGGCTGCCAAAAGGTCTTCATACCACTGGGGCCACGGAAGTGCCACCATCTCCAAAATGTGTCCCCAGCACGTGCCGGGAGCCACACTGTTGGGGGTTGGCTGCTGCTTTGCCTCCATGAAATCTTCTGGGAAGTAAACATGAGCAAGGGGTGTCTTAAAGGAGACCAGAGAGCATCAAGCCCCAGTCTTGTTGAACTCAGAGTGACAGCCCCGAAAGGGGACGGGGCCAGCCTGGGGCTAGTCTGAAAAAAGATACCGAGACAAGAGCACCCGTGAGAGGCAGGGTTGGGGGCCTGAACGAGGGGCTATGGAGGGTTGGCACAGTCCTGGAGACCTTTGTCTTATTCAGAAAAAGGTGTGTGCCTGATTTCACTTTGTTTTTTGTTTTTTGTTTTGTTTTGTTTTGTTTGTTTGTTTGTTTCGAGGCCAAGTCTCGATCTGTCGCCCAGGCTGGAGTACAGTGGCACGATCTCAGCTCGCTGCAACCTCTGCCATCTGGGTTCAAGCGATTCTTATGCCTCAGCCTGCCAAGTAGCTGGGATTACAAGCACCCGCCACCATGCCCGGATAATTTTTGTACTTTCAGTAGAGACAGGGTTTCACCATGTTGGCCAGGTTGGTCTCAAACTCCTGACCTCAAGTGATCCGCCCACCTTGGCCTCCCAAAGTACTAGGATTACAGGCATGAGCCACTCATTTCACTTTGAAACCCAGCCACTCCTGCAGGCTGTAGTGCTGTCTTTCTCTGTCATTCATTCCTTTACTCACTCACCGATTATATGCGTCAGACACTTTCTGTGTGCCAGGCATTGCTCGGGGCTGGGGATTATGTAGGAATAAGACAGGCTTTTCTTGTGGAAGTTACATTCCAGCAGGGAAGACAGACAGTAAACAAATGAATGACTAAATACATGATAGGATTGTAAAGAGAAGGACTCAAAAACATCAAGTAGGGCGTGGGGCCAGAGAGGGAAGAGGCCATTGTAGCTGCAGCGATCAGGAAGGGATGGGCTTTCTCAGAAGGGACGTCTGAGCAGACGCTTGAGTTAAGGAGAGAAGAGGCCATCCAGCCATGGGGAGAAGAATGTGGGGCAGGAGCTGGAGACAGGTGGGTGCACAGATCCTGTCACCCAGGGTGGCATTCATTTCTCAACCTGCAGTTATCATTTTATCCCTCCATGAAATGTTAATGCCACAGGTACTCTGAATGTCTGTTGCTGCTCTTGGTCTATATACACAGAGTAAAAAGAGTAAGATGCTTTGTTCTGCAAGAATAAATTCCTGGGGGCAATATTGCCCCCGTTGGGGATGCATGATATAGAGCCCTCTGACCAATTTGAGGAATTGGGTCTAGGTGTGACAGCTCACACCTGTAATCCCAGCACTTTGGGAGGCCAAGACAGGCAGATCTCCTGAGGTTGGGAGTTTGAGACCAGCCTGGTCAACACAGTGAAACCCTGTCTCTACTAAAAATACAAAAATTAGCCAGGCATGGTGGAGGTTGCCTGTCATCCCAGCTACTCGGGAGGCTGAGGCAGGAGAATCACTTGAACCCAGGAGGCAGAGGTTGCGGTGAGCAGAGATCGTGCCATTGCACTCCAGCCTGGATGACAGAGCAAGACTCCATGTCAAAAAAAAAAAAAGGAATTGGTATATTCCAGTGACTAATTTGGACTAAAAGGAGTTCAAGACAACTCACTCTACAGACTCCCCAGACCAGGGCTCCCCTTGGGTGTCTCATAGAGGCCTCAAACTTCGAGTGTCTGGAGCTGAGCTTTAGGCAGTAGCTGTGTGCACTGAAGCTCCTTCCTAAGCCTACCCCTTATCCTCAGGCTGCAATTCCCCAGTGTCAGCAGCTTCTCACTCAGGCCAAGGAAACTTGGCTCCATTCTTGGCTCTCCTTTCTCTCATGTTCCAAACACTTCTCACCCCCTTCTCTGCCACCATCCTGGCCAAGCGCCCACCTTCGTTCACCTGGCCCCCTGCAGCAGCCTCCTGCCTGGCAGCCTCCCTTGGGGCCTTGTCCCCTGGAGCCTGCAGGATAGTAGGTGCCCCCTGAGTGAGGAGGAAAAAGAAGAGGTAGTAGAGTGTGCTGTGGGTTGTCCCCATGGGTTCCTGGAACCAGGGGAAGGAAGAGGAACCGTACCTTCTACCAGGGCCCATGCCCCAGCCAGCATCGGCAGTGGGGATACTGATGACACACACGGAGCGGGTGTGAACACCAACTCCTGGCGGGGCGCCCTCATCCCGTCCACTCCTGCCCCACTGGCCTGATATCCTTTTAAAAAAAGGAAATCTTGGCCGGGCGTGGTGGCTCACACTTGTAATCCCAACATTTTGGGAGGCTGAGGTGGGCGGATCACGAGGTCAAGAGATGGAGACCGTCCTGGCCAACATGGTGAAGCTTTGTCTCTACTAAAAATACAAAAGTTAGCCAGCCATGGTGGCACGCACCTGTAGTTCCAGCTACCCGGGAGGCTGAGGCAGGAGAATCGCTTGAACCCAGGAAGCGGAGGTTGCAGTGAGCCGAGATTGTGCCCCTGCACTCCAGCCTAGTGACAGTGGGAGACTCTGTCTCAAAAAAAAAAAAAAAAAGAAAGAAAGAAAGAAAAAAGAAAGGAAATCTTAGGTGGGCACCCGGCCTCATTACCCTCTCGTCCTCCAGGTATGGTGTCCTTCCTCTCCAGAAAGGGACACTGGGCTCTGTTCTTGCAGCCACCACCTGTTGCTAGGGGCCTGCTAGGTGCCTGTCCAGGGCTGGTTCTGGGGCTGCAGGGACATGGAATGGCAGAGGGGCAGCCCACGCACAGCCCCTCCTTCTACTCCACATTGAGTTCATCCTTCAGCCCGAAGCTCAAGCGAAGCTTCCTCGGGGCCTTGCTTGGCTGTCCTGGTCTCCTCCCGCCCTCCCGCTCAAGGCCTCTGGGATTTCTCACAGCATTCGCCCCGTGCATAATCAGATGCTGCTGTGAGTCCTCGGCTGCCATCTGCCTCACTTCCCACGCTGCGTGCCTCACATGGACAGGCCTCCAGTTACGTTGGCCACTGTCCCCCACACCCCTGGCGGCTGCCAGGCAAAAGGAACTTTGTAAACAATGTGGGAAAGCAAGTGAGCTTGGCACCCAGGTGGTGGGGGGCCAAAGGAATGGAGTTTGAACCTGGCCTGGGGCAGCCTCTCAGCAAAGGAACAAGGGAGGCTGTGACTGAAGGAGGCACTCCTCCCTCCCGGTGATGATTCGGGGCTTGAGGACAGGTGTTAGGAAGAGGGCCTGGGAACTCGCTGTGATTAGCACAGCCAGGCTGCTCCTGGGAGCCTTTCTTTAGGTCTCTTATCTTGGTGGCCTTGGGGGAGGGAGATGCCAGGCTCGCTCATGGGCCAGAGCACACAGCGTGCCTTCCCCAGCGCTGACCCTGGCATTTCAGGGCTGTGGCCGGAGCCAGATGTAGAGGGTGAGACGCTGCGTCTGAGGCCTGGTGAGCAATGACGATTCTCCTGCTTTTTCTTCCAAGAGCGTCACTGGGAGCGTTGCCATAGGAACGAGGCCCTGGGAGGGGCGAGGCACTCCCCTTTTGCTCTCCCTGATCCTCTGTATCCCAGCTTCCCCATTTCCGCCCTCCCCTCACAGAGTCCTCTTCTCCGAGCTGGAGCTGCCGTGGTGCCTGGGGGACATGCAGATGTTTCCAGCACTTGGCAACACAGTAGCCTGTGGTCTCCAGGGCTGTGTAAACCCTCCATAGCCCCTCTTTCAGGCCCCTGACCCTGTCTCTCAAGGGGCTCTCTTGTCTCTGTGTCTTCTTTCAGACTGGCCCCAAACTGGTCCCGTCCCCCTTTCAGGGCCATCACCCCAGTCAGCAAGACTGGGGCTTGATGCTCTGACCAGTGAAAGCCGTGGTGCTATTCATGGTGGGAATCGGGGGGCAGGGAGCTCTCGGGGTGAGGCTGGGAAAGCTGATGAAAGACTGGCCAGGAAGTGACTCATGTCCTTTGCTCCAAGTGGCTGCGCCAGACAGATTTCTTTTCTCCAAGCAGCCCGCCTGCCCTTTTAGGCATCCCTGCTTGTCCCCACACTGTCTTGTCCTGCTCTGCGCAACCCAGTGCCCTCTCCCCTGCCTTCCACCTGGTGAACCACTTCAACTTGCAGAACCAGCTCAAATGGAACGCCCTCTGGAGACCCCCTTCTCCCCACCCCTCCGAAGGGAGTGACTTTCCTCTGTGTTCCATAGCCACGTGCGTTGTTCACAGCACTGTTGTGTCTTGTGGTCATTTCTTTGAGTTTCTGCTGGGTGCCAGGCACAGGGCTGGGCTCTCAATTTTACAGGCATAAATAAGACCTACTTTCTGCCCCAGGGAGCTCATGGTCTAATGGTGGACACAGGTACGCAGAGCGGTGAGCGCCTCTGGGAATGAGCATCTTAGGAGAGGCCTCATTGAAAAGATGTCCCCATGGAGGCCTTGGGGTTGAGTAGGATTTTAACAGGGTGCCATACAGAAGCTCTTTGGGGACAGAGACGGTTTCTCTTCTGTCTCACAGCTTGCACAGGGTCTAACATAGAGTAAGCATCTAGTATCTGGGCAGCGGGTGGATGGATACCGTTCTGCCAGGAAAGTCTTTGCGAAGGCGCCGGGCTTTGAGGGATCCTTGAAGGAGGCAAAGGAAGGGGCTTCGGGGTCAGAGAGAAATGAACATGAAATGAGGGAGCAGTGAAGAGTGTCCCAGAGGAGGCAAGAGGGACAGATGGAATTGAGGGGGTTGGAGAATCCAGCATAGTCTGGAGCAGGGCTCTGAGAAGAAGGCTCGGGCACAGAGCCCCAGTGTTTAGTGTGTCTCTGGTGGACTTGAGCAGCAGGAAGTGGTCATCTTCACCAGGTGCACCCACCAGAGCATTGCCTTCAGCAGGTGGCGTCTGGACCAGGACACTGAGGTGAGGGAGAAGGGAAAGGAATCTCCGGGGTGTCCGGGGTAAGGTCTGAGAAGCCACTGCAGAAGGGAGATGCTGCTTGCTGGAGTTGGCAAGGGTGGTGGAAAACGGCCCCAGGAGTTGGCTGTAAGCCTGGTGAACATGCCCAGCCCCTCCAAGGAGGAAGCGAAAAGTAAATTCAAAATGAATGAGCCTTTTGAGTTTCCATCCAACTTCAGTCTTTATCACAAGAAAGGTCATCTGGTATCAGAAAACCAGGACTGGCCTCTGTCCCATGCACCGGGCAGGGGTGTTCGTACCACACATTATCCGCAGGGGAAGCACGCTGTCCTGCTGGTGGGCACGTGCGGCCAACGTGGGGACACGTCTGTGAACCCAGCCGGCAGAGGGAGAGAAACGCGGTAGACTCTTTTTCTTTACAGTCAGCAAAATTTCGGGAGCGCCTCCAGCTTGCCAGGCTCTGCCCAGGGGCCCTCATGTACCCGTGGTGACGGCATTCCTCACCACTACCCCGACAGGCGGATGTCAGAGCTCCTTTGCAGCTGAGAACACCAAGGCTCTGAAAAGAGGGACTGCCCTGAAGCCACCCAGTGGGCAAGTGGGGCCACATTGCAGACTCCACTGTGTGTTGTTCCAGAAAACTCCACGGCCAGCGTGAGCGAGGCAGAGAGAAAGGCGCAAGTGTACTACCGTGCGTGCATGAACGAGACCAGGATCGAGGAGCTCAGGGCCAAACCTCTAATGGAGTTGATTGAGAGGGTGAGTCCCTCAGGCTCTCCCTCCCCAGCCCCGGCCCATGCCACCTACCCGCCCCCTGGCTTCCACTCCAGTCCTCTGGTACCACTGGCCCATCTCATACCTCCAGCCGGTAGCACCGAGAGAAAGACAGAGAGAGAGAGCAAGTGTGTGAGAGCGCATGTGAGTGTGAGCACATTGCGTAGCTGCGTGGGTGGGATGTCTGTGCATGTGTCTGTGTGAGGGTGTGTGTCAGCATCTGTTGTGGATGTCTGTCATCTGTCTGTGTGTCTCTCTGTGCATCTGTGTGTGGGACAGGGGCCATGTTTAGAGGGAAAATATTCCTCCACGTTGCTGCTGCTTTTTCCTCAGGGGTTATGTGTGTGTGTGTGGAGGGGTGTGTGCCTGTTCCAGAAAGACCCACAGAGAGTCTTGGCCCAGAACAAGAGCCCTCCCTGTGAGCAGGGACCCAGGCCACTCTCCTATACCTGCTTCCTCCTGAGCAGGCAAAGACATCTTTCCTGCTTTCTTGGGCACCTCCCGGACTCCGAGGCTCCCCGGTGCAGACAGAAGGTGTCCATGGATGTTTTCTGCCTGCCTCGTGTTCCCTGGACCGCCTCGCCTCTTAGCTTGGCTCCAGGAAAGCATTGCAGCAGGGTTGGTGGCTGCACACGCTGGGGACTGGGCTAGTCCCCTCCTTTCTGGACAGGTCCCATGGGCCAAACCAGGGAAGACCAGGGAGATTTTTTTTTAAATCCCAACTTTCTCGGGAGGCTGAGGTGGGAGGATCACTTGAAGCCAGGAGTTTAAGACCAGCCTGGGCAACATAGCAAGACCCCATCTCTCCAAAAAAAGTTAAAAATTAGCCAGGTGTGGTGATACACACCTGTAGTCATAGCTACTTGGGAGGCTGAGGTGAGAGGATGGCCTGAGCCCAGGAGGTGGAGGCTGCAGTGAGCTGTGATGGCCCCACTGCACTCCAGCCTGGGAAACAAGAGTGAGACTCCATCTCAAAAAAAAATTTTTTTTAACCCCAACTTTGAGACTAAAGTAGACCATAGTTTACCAACCTTCTTAAACATGTGGAGCCTTTTTTTTTCCCCAGAGGCACAGTTGAATTTATGTTTTGATATAATCACATTCACACAATTCATTATCCAAAATATAAACTTTGAACCAGGAAAAGTCTCTTTCCCATTCTCATCCCAGCCACCTAGGGAGCGGCTGGATTCATGCCTGGCTTGTCTAGGATAAGCCTTTGCTCCATCCGTGGGTCTCCAGCCCATGGGTCGGAAACCCCCAGTGAAGACCAATCCTTTCCTTTGCTCTTGAGGCTCAGAAAGGTCAGGTGACTGCTGCAGGGCCACAGAGCAAGTCAGCTGCAGAACCAGAATTCACATCTGGGTCTCCCCGCCACCTCATCACCTCCCTGCCTGCTCTCCCTCCCCACAGCTTGGGGGCTGGAACATCACAGGTCCCTGGGCCAAGGACAACTTCCAGGACACCCTGCAGGTGGTCACTGCCCACTACCGCACCTCACCCTTCTTCTCTGTCTACGTCAGTGCCGATTCCAAGAACTCCAACAGCAACGTGATCCAGGTGAGCTAGCTTGAAACACAGCGGTCGGGGGTGTGAGCACGACCTCTTCCTGTTTTGAGTTTAGTGGGCCCTGGCGTAGGAGAGACTTGCACTGGGTGGGAGGGCAGTCTTCTAGTTTCTGAGCCTGGGTTATTTCCAGAGGCCCCATTGGTGAGATCTCCTTTTTTTTTTTTTTTTTGAGACAGAGTCTCGCTCTGTCGTCCAGGCTGGAGTGCAGTGGCATGATCTCTGCTCACTGCAAGGTCTGCCTCCTGGGTTCATGCTATTCTCCTGCCTCAGCCTCTGAGTAGCTGAGTAGCTGGGACTACAGGCACCCGCCACCACACCCAGCTAATTTTTTTTGTATTTTTTAGTAGAGACAGGGTTTCACTGTGTTAGCAAGGATGGTCTCGATCTCCTGACCTCATGATCCACCCGCCTCAGCCTCCCAAAGTGCTGGGATTACAGGCGTGAGCCACCACGCCCGGCCTCATTGGTGAGATCTTTGCAGGCTGCTGGCTTTGCGTAGATGGGCACTGTACAGAGCTGAACCTTCGGGTGCTGATGAGTTTCCGTGGACCCCAAGGGCAACTGTCAACTCCTGGACACAGCTGAACACACATCCTGGTTTCCCCCTCCTTAGCGTCTGCTCTTTGTGACTCTTCTTGGAATGGTTTTGAATCCATCTCTCCCTGTCAGAGCATGCCCCAGACAGAGGGTCAGCCTGCCCAGGGGAGCTCCAACACTGGTCTGCCCCAACCTCCGATGCAGAAGTAAGAAACCCAGGCTGGGGATCCTAAAGACTGAGTTCCCAGCCCATCTCTACCATTCACTCACTGGGTGACCATGGGCAAGTGCCTCAACCTCTCACAGCTGCAGTTACCCTATAAATCAAATGGATTGCAGTAACACCCGTCCTAGGTATGCCAAGATGTGGCCATGGGCGCCGATAGTAGCAAGCAGAAATGGACCCTCCCGTCCTGCTTGGCAGGCACTTGACCAGCACTGTCTTCTTCAATCCCCATTCCAGCTCTGAAGGTTAGGTTTTATTTTCTCTATTTTCCTGATAAGGAACCTGAGAATCAGAAAGGTTCAGTAACTTGGCCAAGATCACACAGCTTTTAAGTGACCCTTAACCACTTGGAAAGTGTTGGGGAGGTAGAGGCACTTTGCTGAGGCGAGGAGGTGTTTAAAAAAGGAGGGTGGCTCTGTCCAGCCCTTCTGAGGAGCCCAGGAGCCCTGCGGGGGGTGCCGCGTGTACAGGCAGGAATGTGTCATCCCGTCCCTGAGTGGGCTTCTCAGTGACTGTAGCCAGCAGTCCTGCTTCTGCAGGGGCCTGAGCTGGGTCTCTGCTGCCACATACCAGCCATTCTCAGGGCAGGAGGCCGTGCAGTGGAGACACGCATTGCAACACGAATTCCCTCTCATGCCTGCTTCTCTCGTCAGGTGGACCAGTCTGGCCTGGGCTTGCCCTCAAGAGACTATTACCTGAACAAAACTGAAAACGAGAAGGTGAGCATACCTCTCCCCTCCCAGCCCGCCTCCCAGGATGGTCCTTCCTGCTCAGTGTCTAGGGGAGCCTGGGGTGTCAGTGACGTGATAGGTGAAACAGGCAGACCCTGGCAGGGGAGGAACACCCCTAGGCTGGCTGTCACTCAGGCATCGTGGACACAAGGGGCAAGAGACAGGTATCATTGGTCCTGGTTCTAGAGAGAGGCAGAGGCAGCAATAACAACTGCCCGCATTGTGGGCGCCTGGCCCTTTGTATATCACCTGTGACCCTCCCATTAACCCTGCGGATCCTGAGCTTCATTTGCCTCATCTGTCCAACAGGAATTAGTTTTGTCTGGCCTTTTACAGAAGAGGGAATCAGGCTCAGAGACACTAAGTGATCTGCTCAAGGTCACATAGCCAGTAAATAACGAGCCTGAGATTCACATCCGGATCCACGTGCTCCGAAGCCCACGGCTCTCCCTCCCCCTGGCCTGCCTCTTGCGGTGCTCTTGGGGCGATCTCGCCTGGAACTCACTTATCTGTCCTTTCATTCTTCTGCCTGCATGTACTTGACCAAGCACCCACAGAGTGCCTGATGCTGGGGAGATGGTGGCAGACAAGACCACCATAGCCTTCGTCCCGTGGGGCCTGTGGTTTGGTCGGGGAGGCAGGTATTATTTAACTAAGGGAAAGGGGAGCTGAGAAAGTCTACTGTGGGGACCTAATTCAGATCCTGGAACACGGGTGGAGAGTAGTCAGAAAAGGTACATTCTAAGAATGGAATGACAGCCCCAGGACAAGCCCTTTAAGACAGGGACCAGCCCAGGTGGGGACCTGTGAGATGAGCCAAGACTTTGGGCTTTCTACTGGAGGCTGTAGGGAAGCAGCGGAGAGACACGATCCCAAGATCATTCTGAATGCTGTTTCTCCCACGGTGTCTTTATTCCTTTTTTTTTTTTTTTTGAGACGAAGTTTCTGCCGCCCAGGCTGGAGTGTCGTGGCATGATCTGGGCTCACTGCAACCTCCTCCTCCTGGGTTCAAGCGATTCTCCTGCCTCAGCCTCCTGAGTAACTGGGATTATAGGCGCCCGCCACTATGCCCAGCTAATTTTTGTATTTTTAGTAGAGATGGGGTTTCACCATGTTGGCCAGGTTGGTCTCAAACTCCTGACCTCAGGTGATCCACCCACCTCAGCCTCCCAAAGTGCCGAGATTACAGGTGTGAGCCACCACACCTGGCCCCACGGGTGTCTTGGGGGCACTATGCAGTCCCCTGGCTCCCTGTGCCAGACTCAGTTGGCCAAGCCCCCCCAACCCCGTCTCATTGCTGAGTGCTTTGGGCGCTCAGCAACCCTTGTCCAGTGGATAGTGAGGGGCAGCCACTGACAGTTTGGGGTATGGGCCCTGCAGGTGCTGACCGGATATCTGAACTACATGGTCCAGCTGGGGAAGCTGCTGGGCGGCGGGGACGAGGAGGCCATCCGGCCCCAGATGCAGCAGATCTTGGACTTTGAGACGGCACTGGCCAACATCACCATCCCACAGGAGAAGCGCCGTGACGAGGAGCTCATCTACCACAAAGTGACGGCGGCCGAGCTGCAGGTAACTTGAGCACTGGCTGCTAGGGAGGCTGGGATGGCCACCAGGCTTCAGTCAGGGCCCTGGGCTGGCGGCTTTTATACTCATTTCATCTAGTCCTTGAAACTACGTGACGAAGGATGGTGGTTATGCCCAGTCCACAGATGGAAAAACTGATGCTCAGAGAGGTCAAGTTACCTGCTGAAGGGCACACAGCTAGTAAGTGACTCCAAAATAGGCACCTGGCCGACACCAGGCTGCTTCTCTGTAATTAATAGTGTTTACTGGGAGACTCAGGGTCACGACCACACCAGCTTACATTGACAGCGCCTTTCCAGTCTCTTCAGCACCAAGAGCCTCGAACCTGGTTACAGTGAGCACTTACTAAATGTGTGGTGTGAATTCCGTCATTACTCTTCCCTTTCCTGAGCCAGATCAAGGTCCAGAGGCTCCTAAGTGGCAGAAGAGCCAGCCAAATGACTCAGATTGGCTCACTGTACAACAGGGCATTAGATCTGCAATGCTCTCTGTCACCCATTGGAGAAGCCGGACGTCCACTGGAGAAGCCCGACGTCCAGGGGCTCAGCCTCTGCCAAAGACTGCCCTCTGGCAGCTGCTTGGTCCTTGAGGGTCTGGAGGGAATAGGCTGCTGGTTCCTTCTTTCCAGAGCATCAGCTGGCATTGCAGAGGGATCAGCAGAGTGGCCACCACTGATCTTCCCGTTTCTTGACATCACCCAGGAATGCGTGGCTAGGTCTTGCTTCTCTGCTGGCGGGGGGGCTCCCCCAGAGTGTCTTCTCCCTCCTTCCTTACCTTCTGACCAGCCAAATTCGACCTGTCCGTTCCTTCTACTTTCAGGAAGAACACTAGGTCCCTGCCCTTTTCCCTCCTCCATCTGACAGGTGTATATGGGGCCGCCTTGGGACCTTGCACTTCATGTGCTTCCAGGCTAGTGGGGGACACCAGCTAGAAACAACCCCGTCTCATTGCTGAGTGCTTTGGGCAAAAGCAGTGGGCCCTGGGAGCCAAGGGTGGGAAGTCAGGGAAGGCGAGTCTAATGATGGGTGAGCATTTCCAGGCCACTGGGTGTCCCAGGCGGAGGTGCAAGCCATGCTAGGGCCTGCAATGAGGGTCAGGGGAGCCTGGCCTCCTGCTGGTGCTGACTGCCCTTCAGCTCCCAGAGAAACTGGCCTGAGGCTGAGTGGTGCTGCATGGGCCCGGATGGAGATCAGCAGCTGCTGTTAGATACCATCTGGCATTATTTTCCTGCTCTGAGGCCAGGAGGCTGAGGGTGATGTTGTTTGTGCATTATAATTTGGTTTGTTCCAGCCCGATTCTCAGCCTGAGGGGCCCCCCAGTGCCTCAGCCCCCTACTGTGGCCATGATGCCAACTGTCTGTGCCAGGAATAGCGGAGAAGGCACAGGAGCCCTGAACACATCAGCCCAGCATGACCACCAGGTTCCCCCCAGGCTTCCTATCACCATTGCTTCTGCTCCCTTCTTCCAAGCAAAGGAAGAAAGGCCTTTCTTCCCTCCCAGCTGCACAGCTGCCAAGGTGGGGGAGTTTAGCAGACGCAGCAGCTTGCAGTACACAAGCCCTGGGCTTAGATTCAGAGGACTGTAAGCCCCTTGGAGCTGTAAGTGCTGGGAGTATAGGCATGAACCACCACGCCTGGCCAAACAGCCTCTGTGTTCTAAGTACCCAAAGTTCAATTAAGATCTTTAGGAAATATATGGTTTCTCTCCTTATGTTTTTACAGGTATTTCTGATTAAATTCTAATGTGAATTTGGCTGCCTGCCTTGTAAAATGGGCTTGGCTCATCCACTCACCCCTGCTGTGTGCCAGAACACAAATGAGACATAGCCCTTGTCCTCACAAGGGACTGTGGTTCTTTTTTTTTTTTTTTTGAGACAAAAAGTCTCGCTCTGTCTCCCAGGATGGAGTGCAGTGGCATGATCTCAGCTCACTGCAACCTCTGCCTCCCGGGTTCAAGCCATTCTCCTGTCTCAGCCTCCCGAGTAGCTGGACTTACAGGCAGGCACCACCACGCCCGGCTAATTTTTGTATTGTTAGTAGAGACGGGGTTTCACCATGTTGGTCAGGCTGGTCTCGAACTCCTGACCTCATGATCCGCCCGCCTTGGCCTCCCAAAGTGCTAGGATTACAGGCATGAGCCACTGCACCCGGCCTGTGGTTCTTAACTTTAAGTCACGGAGTCCTTTGAGAACAGATAAAAAACCATGGACTGTCTCCCAGAAAAAATGGGCATATATGCATGTGTTTAAAATTATGTCTGACATTTAAAGACGCCCTGGCTGGGCATGGTGGCTCAGGCCTGTAATCCCAGCACTTTGGGAGTCCGAGGCAGGTGGATCACCTGAGGTCAGGAGTTCAAGACCAGCCTGACTAATATGGTAAAACCTCATCTCTACTAAAAATACAAAAATTAGCCAGGTGTGGCGGTGTGCACCAGTAGTAGTCCCAGCTACTCGGAGGTTGAGGCAGGAGAATCACTTGAACCCGGAAGGTGGAGGTTGCATTGAGCCAGGATCACACCACTGCACTCTAGCCTGGGTGACAGAGTGAGACTCTGTCTCAAAAAAATAAAATAAAAAATAAAGAAGTCCTGGCCCCCTGAAGCGTGTGTTCTAAGTAAGAATCTCTTCCTGGCCTGCCACAGGGTTGTAGGAGAATAAGTTGAGGCAAAGGATGAGATTTCATTCAGTAAACTCATTTGCACAGCCCAGTACAAGCATAACATGTTATATTCATTATTATTGTTATTATTCCTTTGTTATTAGCCATGTCACTCAGGTCCCCAGCACGAAATCAATTTGATTCATTCTACTCTGGGACAGAGAATGTCTTGTTCCCTGGTGTCTGGAAATGTGGTTTTCTTCCCATACTCCAGGTAACTTAGGGTAAAGCACGCCAGGCTTCACAGTGTGGTTTTAGGCTAGCCCTACTGGGGTACAGAATGGTTCCAGGCTAGTCCCCAGCAGAATCTGAACTCAGAGCTGTGAATCAGACACTTCCATTACTTCTGGGGGCCTGAGGACCTTCCCCTTCCTTTCTAGGACCCTCACGCCAAAGGCTATTTGGGCCTGAGCCGCATTTTCTACCCGTTTCTCCCGCTAAGATGAAGCTGAGAAGCATTCTTCTCTCCCAGTTTCAAACCTATTTGATTTGGTTGGTTTGTGACCCACAGTACTCCTTGGCTGCAGGTGTGGAAAATGGAGCTCGTTGGTGTGCCCCAGAGGGTGTGAGTCACAAGTGGAATGTCCTAGTCGGTTAAAAAAGCCATCTCCATGGAGATGGAGCTAGGCACATGTGTTTAAGATAGGAGTTCGCTAAAGCAGTCAGGATGGAAAATGTGAAAATCCTGGTAGTCAACACATGTTATCCCACAGTCATGGGAACTTCCCTGCACAGAACACCTGCATTCCCTAAAGGGCCAGGGTTGTGTTCAGGAGTACACAGGGGTTTCTCACCATCTTATATCTGTACCTTGATCAGAGAGTTCCAGTTGTCTGCAGTTTATGAAGCTCTCGTTCACTGTGTAAACACTGACAGTTTGTAAACTTGTCGATTTTCCCAAGGACTTTGCCAGCAGGTCATGCAGTCAGGTGGTTCTCATGGTGGAGCCCTGTTTGAAGATCTCACAAGCACAGCTCCAATTTTTGTAGTCATAGAAATGTTAAAGATTAGCCTCAGAGGTTACCTGCCTAAGGGCCTCCTGCCAGGAGGACGGCAGACAGGACAAGGTAGAAAGAAAAGAAACTCAGGGTTATTGGGCAAGCAGGTACAAGAGGCACAGATCCATCAGCTCTGGGAGGGGAGGCTGTTGTCTGCATTTTAGAGAAAGAATGGAAAAAGGCTGGAGGTCCCAGAGCTGGTGCCTCCTGGGGACGCTGATCCAGGTCTGTTCATTCTTAGCCCAGGGCTCTTCCCAGCTCACCTAGCTGCCAGGCAGGCAGGGATGCACCGGGACCCCCTGGCCCCCAAGTCCCCTGCACCGCAGGTATTTTCTTCCCAGCTCCGCAGGTATTTTACCATCAGCCATGGGGGGAAGAGTTACCCAGAAACTGAGAGCCAGTTGTTAACTGTTTTGTTTTTGTTTTTGTTTTGAGACAGAGCTTCGCCCTGTTGCCCAGGCTGGAGTGCAGTGGAGTGATGTTGGCTCACTGCAACCTCTGCCTCCCAGGCTCAAGTAATTCTCATGCCTCAGCCTCCCAAGTAACTGGGATTACAGGTGTGCACCCCCACACCTGGTGGCTAATTTTTTTATATTTTTAGTAGAGACTGGGTTTCACCATGCTGGCCAGGCTGGTCTTGAACTCCTGGCCTCAGGTGATTCTCCTGCCTCGGCCACCCAAAGTGCTGGGATTACAGGCATGAGCCACTGTGCCCGGTGCAGTTATTAACTGCGTTACCAGCACACCTCTGCCTTCAGGACCTGCCTTCCTCACAAATTCACCTGTCCTTTGAGGTCCTTGTTCCCCAGGAGCTGAGTTGCCCTTTTAAACCCAAAGAGATGAGTGAACCTGGGTTTTAGACCTCCACAGTGGCTAGTTAACTATGTGACCTCAGGACAGTCACCTTACCCCATCTGCAAATTCAGCATCTGTTAAGTGGGGGTTTATGGCTACCTGTCTCACAGGGAGTGTCATCGGTATTTACCAACGGGCTATAGACTGGTCTTAAGTTGCAGATCAATTTTACTTTATTGATTGATTTTTCCGCATGAAGGCCATATGTGGAGCCTCTCTCACCTCCTTTGTCTTGCATTTTGTCCTTTTTCAAGAAAATAAAAGAGAATTTGGAATTGGACAGGCCAAGGAACATACATGGGAGACCCTGAGCAAAGAGTAATGGCCAACATTGATGGGTTGCTTGCCAAATGCCAGGCATACCCTTCTAAGTGATTGACATGTACAGGCATTTTTGCTATAGCAGTATATGTAGTTCCTTGTGTTCTGTAAAATCATACACTAGAAATAGCAGTACAGGTGGAGAAAATAGAACAAGAGCAGAGCAAAAGTTAGGCAACTTTACTTGAGGATATTGTGCTAAGTGAAATAAGCCAATCACAAAAGGACAAATGCTGCCTGATTCTACTTCTGTGAGGTACCTAGAGTAGGCAAGTTCATAGAGACAGAAAGTAGAATGGTAGTTTCCAGGGGTGAGGGTTGGAGCCAGTGGGAAGTTATTGCCTATTGGGTAGAGTCTCACATTTGCAAGATGAAATCTGTGGGGCCAGACGTGGTGGCTCACGCCTGTAATCCCCTCACTTTGGGAGGCCCAGACAGGTGGATCACCAGAGTTCAGGAGTTTGAGACGAGCCTGAGAACAATATGGTGAAACCACATCTCTACTAAAAATAAAATTAAAGAAAAAAATTAGCCAAGGGTGGTGGCGTGTGCCTGTAGTCCCAGCTACTTGGGAGGCTGGGACAGGAGAATCGCTTGAACCCGGGAGGTGGAGGTTGCAGTGAGCTGAGATTGCACCACTGCACTCCAGCATGGGCGACAGAGCAAGATTCTGTCTCAAAACAAAATAAATAATAATAATAAAAAAAGCAGTCCGTGGCTGGATAGTGGTAGTGATGGTAGCACAGCAGTGTGAATGGACTCAATGCCCCTGAACTGTGCTTTTTTTTTTTTTTTTTCTGAGGCAGGGTTTCACTCTGTCAACCAGGCTGAAGTGTAGTGGTGTGATTTCAGCTCACTGCAGCCTTGACCTCCCAGGCTCAAGCAGTTCTCCCACCTGGGACTGCAGGCACAGGCCCCCATGCCTAGCTGATTTTTAATTTTTTTTCGTAAAGATGGAGTCTTGCCATGTTGCCCATGCTGGTCTTGAACTCCTGGGCTCAAGCGATCTGCCCACCTCAGTCTCCCAAAGTGCTGAGGTTACAGGCATGAACCAATGCATCTGGCCTTGAATTGTGCTCTTAAACATGGTGAAGATGGTGAATTTTATGTTATATGTGTTTTACCACAATTTTTTTTTTTTTTTTTTTGAGATGGAGTCTCACTCTGTTGCCCAGGCTGGAGTGCAGTGGCGTGATCTGGGCTCACTGCAACCTCCGCCTCCCGGGTTCAAGCGATTCTCCTGCCTCAGCCTCCCGAGTAGCTGGGACTATAGGCATGTACCATCACAGCTGGCTAATGTTTGTGGTTTTGGTAGAGACAGGGTTTCACCATGTTGTCCAGGCTGGTCTTGAACTCCTGACTTCAGGTGATCCACTGGCCTCCACCTTCCCAAGTGTACCACAATTTTTTTTTTTTTAAGTTGTGCAACTTTGTAACCAGAATCCTAACAAAACAATAATTGGAACCTTAAGGAGTACCTCAACATGGCTGGAGGCTGCCTTGGGGAAAGTGCCAATTGGGAAGTGCTAGCTGTGGACACCAAGACCCTGCAGATAAGACAGGGAGCTCTGGCCTAGCACAGTGGCTCAAAGTGCTGGTAATCCCAGCACTTTGAAAGTCCAAGGCAGGTGGATCATGAAGTCAGGAATTTGAGACTAGCCTGACCAACATGGTGAAACCCCATCTCTACTAAAAATACAAAAATTAGCCAGGCATGGTGGCACATGCCTGTAATCCCAGCTACTCAGGAGGCTGAGGCAGGAGAATCACTTGAACCCAGGAGGCAGAGGTTGTGGTGAGCTGAGATTATGCCACTGCTCTCCAGCCTGGGTGTCAGAGTGAGACTCCGTCTCAAAAAAAAAAGACAGGGAGCTCTGAGCAAGCGCCTTTAGGGTCACAGAGAAAGTGCAACCTGCTGGAGGCTGAGAGTTACAGAGCTGGAAGGAGCTTCTGTGAGGAGAGGAAGCCCTAGGCGCAAGGGCTTATTTTCAGTCATCTTAAAAGAGCGGACCAGGCTGGGCGCGGTGGCTCATGCCTGTAATCCCAGCACTTTGGGAGGCTAAGGCAGGCAGGTCACTTGAGGTCAGTAGTTCAAGACCAGCCTGGCCAACATGGCAAATCCCTGTCTCTACTAAAAATACAAAAATTAAGCAGGCATGGTGGTGGGTGCCTATTGTAATTCCAGCTACTCAGGAAGCTGAAACAGGAGAATCACTTGAACCCTGGAGGCAGAGGTTACAGTGACCTGAGATGGCACCACAGCACTCCAACCTGACGAAAGAGACAGACTCCGTCTCAAAAAAAAAAAAAAAAAAAAAGTAGGCTGGGTGCAGTGACTCACACCTGTAATCCCAGCACTTTGGGAGGCTGAGACGGGCGGATCACGAGGTCAGGAGATTGAGACCATCCTGGCTAACACGGTGAAACCCCATCTCCACTAAAAATATAAAAAATTAGCCAGGCATGGTGGCGGGCACCTGTAGTCCCAGCTACTCAGGAGGCTGAGGCAGGAGAATGGCGTGAACCCGGGAGGTGGAGCTTGCAGTGAGCTGAGATCGTGCCACTGCACTCCAGCCTGGGTGACAGAGTGAGACTCTGTCTCAAAAAAAAAAAAGAAAAGGTAGAGCTGACCAGCCTGCTGTGTGCATCAGCTGAGCTGAGGGCTTTTCCTTTCTTGCTGAAGGTTGGCGTTCAACCCTTCCCAATCCCATGCCTGAGAAACATCACCTTCAGACCAAGGCAGCTCACACGTTATCCTGCTGTCATCCTGAATTTACCAATCATGTGGAAGCTCACTGATGTTACAGAAGCCCATGTTGAATAGAACAGACAGCATAAGCTTGTTCAGTCCTCACAAATGACTCAGTGAAGTGGATTCTGTTATTGTGGTGATCCCCACTTTTCAGACAAGATACTGAGGCCCAGAAGGGTTCATTAACTTACCCAGGGTTACACAGCTAGCAAGGAAGAGAGCTAGAAGATGAGCCCAGGCAGTTTGGCTGCAGATTCTACATGCTCAACTGTTTGAGGCCTATCTGAAGCTCAGTCTCTTCATCCACGAAGCAGGGATAATAGTGCCTGCTGCTCGGACTCTCGCGAGGACCGGTTGGAATCGTATGCATGAATCATTTGCCACAGCTCCTGGCACACAGGAGACGCTTGCTGAATGGTAGCGGTAGCTGCTGCATCTTCTCATTCCATCCTCGTTGCATTTCGAGTTAAATTTTGGTGTTGGACTCCTTAGAATTCTACCTACAGCATCTCTGACAAAAGTCCTCCAGGCTCTGCTTGACTCTCTGCCCAGTGCACTGTCAGATGGCGCCAAGCCCAAGCTCTTCCCTTTGCTTCCTGTAGAAGCCCATCCTGGAGACCTGGGCTATGAGGAGAAGCAGCCCCACAGGGTCACATTGTCCTTTTCCCTTGCAGACCTTGGCACCCGCCATCAACTGGTTACCTTTTCTCAACACCATCTTCTACCCTGTGGAGATCAACGAATCCGAGCCTATTGTGGTCTATGACAAGGAATACCTTGAGCAGGTCTCCACTCTCATCAACAACACCGACAAATGGTAAGGGAACCCCCAGTGGCCTGGGGCATGCCTCTCACAGGCAGCCCTCTTCTTGGGCAGGCTGGGCAGGGGTGGGGATGACAGTCTGACTCAGGAGAGTGGGATCTGGGCGGGCTTTTATGAGAGGCAGCAGGACATCCTGGTTATGGGTGCAGGTTTAAATCCCAGCCTCTTTCCAACTACCAGCTTTGTAGCCTTGGGCAAATTTCTTATTCTTTCCTAAGTTCATTCTCCTCCTCCATAAAATGGGGATACAGATAGCACCTGTGGCCGGGCACGAACACCCGTAATTGCGGGACTTTGGGAGACCAAGGCAGGAGGATCACTTGAGTCCCAGAGTTCAAGACCAGCCTGGGCAACATGGCGAGAAGGTGTCTCTACAAAAAATAAAAAATTAGCCAGATACGGTGTCACGTGCCTGTCATCCCAGCTACTCGAGAGGGAGGCTGAAGTGGAAGGATCGCTTGAGCTCAGGAGGCAGAGGTGGTAGTGAGCTGTGACTGCACTGTTGCACTCCCGCTTGGGAGACAGAGTAAAACCCTGTCTCAAACAGAAAAACCTAGCACCTACCATTTAGGGGTGATGTGAGAATCAAGTGAAACAATCCATATGAGGTGATTTAATACAGTCCCTAGCATGTAATGGGACTCAGTAAATGTTGGCTATTATTTTTAGTTAATACTTACGATTTTCTTTTTTTTCTTTTTTTTGAGATGGAGTCTCACTCTGTCAGCCAGGCTGGAGTGCAGTAGCGTGATCTCGGCTCACTGCAACCTCCGCCTCCCAGATTTAAATGATTCTCCTGCCTCGGCCTCCCAAACAGCTGGAATTAAAGGTGCCTGCCACCACGCCAGCTAATGTTTGTATTTTTAGTAGAGATGGGGTTTCACCATGTTGGCCAGGGTGGTCCCTAACTCCTGACCTCAAGTGATCTGTCTGCCTCAGCCTCCCAAAGTGCTGGGATTGCAGGCATAAGCCACCACCACCCAGCAGTACTTAGAATTTAAAAAAATTTTTTTTGAAAACTACCCAAAAAATAGGAAAAAAAATTATTTTGTTTAACTTATTTTTTTCCTAACTCCCCAAACTTGTTAAAATTTGTTTAATGAGATGGGGGTCTCATTATGTTGCCTAGGCTGGTCTCAAACTCCTGGGCTCAGGCAATCCTCCCACCTTGGCCTCTCAAAGTGCTAAGATTATAGGTGTGAGCCACCTCACCAGACTCTGAAAAAATTTTAAATGACTGCTGTTGATCTTGTGGTGTGTGTGTGTGTGTATATATGTAGAGAGAAAGCATGGGGGAGGGCAGGAGGAGGAGGGAAAGAGAGATGGATTTTCTAATATGTGGTCTTTTTTCTCATTATCATTACTAAATGTCTAGTCTCCTTTTCCCTTGATCTGTATCCTGAACATTTTCCCCCTTGTCATCTCAAAACCTCTGCAACCATCATTGTTCATGGCTGCATAGTATTCTGTCATGTACAAATACAGTTCTTTACTTCCTCCTTCTCATTGTCGGGCATTTTGGTTGATTCTGATTAGAGGTTAGATGTTCACTACAGTCCCAAGGTGACTTCTTAGCAATGGTGGCAGCAGCCACAGATAGGTTCCCTGTGCGCTGGGGGTGGGGCAGTGGGAGCTGTCATCGTGGAAACCTTGGCCTGGCTGGGCTGTGTTTCTTTTCCTACCCCTCCTATTCTTAGCCTGTCAGGCCTTCTGGCTGGGGCACCTCCAAGCTGTAGAAGTGGTAGTCACCTCTCCATCCCAGCCCTGTAGCATACACCATTGGGGTGGGTCTCCATGCTGGGGCTTCATAGCTTCCAGACAGAGCAGCTAGGCAGCAAGCATTTATTGAGCACCTGTGGTATATAAGTGATTGCACTAAACACTGAGGCGTTTCCTATAGTAGAAGACCCAGGCCTTTCCCTTGAAGAACTTACATTGCACGTGTTAGGGAGCAGTAACCCACCAAGCCTGGGCAGGCTGGAAGGGGCCTGGGGTCACAGGCCGAGTTTGAGAGCCCCCAGGGGCTAGCGGGGGAAGGGCCACGATGCTCCCTGCCTAGGCACCCCTGAGTCTCTCTGGCCTCCTCTCCCCGCAGCCTGCTCAACAACTACATGATTTGGAACCTGGTGCGGAAAACAAGCTCCTTCCTCGACCAGCGCTTTCAGGACGCTGATGAGAAGTTCATGGAAGTCATGTACGGGACCAAGAAGGTGAGCCTGCTACTGTGTATGCCTGAATATGGGCTGAGCGCCTACTTGATGCCCAGGCGTCTGTGGGAGCACGGGAAGGGACCTTAGCCAGCTGGGCGTGGGCAGAAGCTTCCAGAAGGAGTGATTATGCCAAGTAAAGGGTAAAGAGGAGTCCTAGCCACTTAGCGAATTTATAGCCAAAAGTAGTTGCCAGTAGTGATGATAGATGCTCTCCTTGAACAACTTGTGATCCTCACAATGCCTGTGCGGTGGGTACTATTATTATCCCCACTTTGCACAGGGGACCCCCAATAGTATTACTTTTTCCCCAGAAACGTAAAACACAGAACAGTGCCTGGTTCTTGGAAGCACCACGCGACTGTTCAGTGTTTCTGTTTTCCTCCCAGTTTGTAGTCTGGGAAACCCCAGGCCAGGTGGGCTCTACCTGCCGTCAAATGCCCCCCCACCAGGACCCCTGAGGGTCCATTCTTCTAGAGGCTTCAGGGACCTTCCCTGCCCTCTCACAGGGGAACCTAGCCCCAGTGGAAAGTTTCACAGCCACTTCTACCTTCTCCCCAAGGAAGTATCTGTCACCCTCTCACTCATGCAGCCAACTAATAGTTACTCATTGAACTTCTGCCACCATATGCCAGGCTCTGAGCCCAGTATGGGAATACTGAGACAGGTGAGCTGGGGTCTGTACCCCAAGAGCCCACACCGTCTGAGGGAGGTGATAGGAACTGACCAGTTCTCATATGTGCTGATGGGGTACATCAAGCCCGGGCCCCAGAGAGCGGCTGGAAGAGGCCCCAGCTGCAGAGCAGTAGAGGCTGGTATGCCAAGCTCACCTGGCACACCTTCCCCAACCCAGATAGCAGCTAGCAAGACCCTAGCAATCCTCCCCAGAGAGCAGGCAGAGCTGACTCCAGCTGGACCCCACCCCTGCAACCCTTCCCAGAGTCCAGTCCAGATGAGGATTGGCAGAGAATGGCAGGATGTGGGCTCCTGCTTTGAGCCCTGGAATGTATCCCACACGTCCTCTCTCCCGTCCCCATGCAAACCTACCTCTGGCAGCAAGGGGACTGAGGGAGAAGGCAGCTGGGAACAGGCCCCATTTCTAACCAGAGGCGCTTCCGAGGGCACCACCAGACCTTGGCCACAAGAGCCATGCTGTCCTGCGGAGGGCAAAGTGGGAACAGGGGTTTGCTGCCCTGCCCGGCCATCTCGCCTTCCTGCTCGTCGTGCATCTACCTTGGACTGGCCCTGGGTTAGAGATGTGGCCATAGCCGGGATTCTGTTCCCTGCAGAACTTGGCCTCCCAGGGGACTTTCTACGGAGAGGTTTGATCAGGACCCAGGATGACGGTTCCAGAGATCGTTCTGTCTGTGGAACATACACCCACATCATCTCTCACCTTCCCAGGTTACAGATGACGAAACAGGCTCAGGGAGGTGAAGGGACTTTCTTAGTCACCCAGCAAGAAAGCAGCAGGGGCCTGGTATGGTGGCTCACGTTTGTAATGCCAACACTTTGAGAGGCCAAGACAGGTGGATCATGTGAGCCCAGCCTGGAAAACATAGCAAGACCCTGTCTCTTTATTTATTTATTTTTTAATATTTATCTGTTTATTTTAAGAAAAGAAAGCAGCAAGCTTGAATGAAAATCCCAGGTCTGATGTTTACAACTTTGAGACACTTTCAGCTACTCACTTACCATAATGATAATAATAACCAAAGATAGAGTTATTGGATATCTACCTTTTATAGGCATTATAAATTCCTACAACAGCTATTATCCTCTTCCATTTTACAGATGAGGAAACCGAGGCTCAGTGAGGGAAAGGGACTTGTTCAAAGTTGCTTATAAGTGGAGAAGAGGCTATCAAACCCAACATATCTGATTCCATAGCCCTAAGCTCTGTAGCGCTCAGCCTCTGCTCTGCAGGAAATGAAAGTTAAGGTCAAGCTTCCCTGTGGTTGCCAAGGGCTGATATGGAGGAAGAGGGATGAGAAATTATTATTTAATGAATATAGAGTTTCAGATTTGCAAGATAAAAAAGTTCCAAGCCAGGCACATGGTGCATGCCTGTAGTCCCAGCTACTCTGGAGGCTGAGGCAGGAGGACTGTTTGATCCCAGGAGTTCAAGGCTGCAGCGAGCTATCACTGACTACACCACTGCACTCCAGCCTGGGCAACAGAGTGAGACCCCATCACTTTTTAAAAAATTAATTAATTAGTCAGTTATGGAGTGAGCTTCCCTGGGCCACCTTCGAAGCATAGGGTGCTGCTCGAATGTGGCACTTGGAGCAGGTGGGACACAGGGAGGCCTCAGGAGAGGCAAGGGCAAGTGGGAATCCTGAAGTGGGAGGCTCTGAGCAGGGATCTCTGGATACCCCAGGGCTGATGGGTGAAGGCCTCTGCTTGCCTGTTTCTTAATCTCCAGCCCTCCCTACTCCCCCACTGTGACAGTGTCTGGGCCCAGGCCAGGTCCCTCCTGCTTGTGTTCAGCCCAACTCAAAGCCACCTCCTAGCTGTGTGACCTTGGGTAGTCCTTATACATCTCTGAGCCTCAGTTTTTTAAAATCTGCAATTGGAGATCATTCCTGACCTCACCTCACAGACCTCACCTTTGTGAATGGCCTCCATTTGGGAAAAGCGTAGAATATGGAAAGCAGTGTGGTGTGTGCGTTTGTTCATCCTGGCAGGGAGGGAACCTGCCATGAGGAAACAGCATGGAATTTGGAGTCAGAAGATCCGTGTTTGAATTGGTTCTTCTAACCACACTTTAGGCAGATTGCTTCGTTGGGGCAGGGGCTCAGTCTCCCATCTGTAAAAAGGGGCAACAGATCCCTGCCTTGCATAGCCAAGGGCCGCCTGAGATTACACGGGGGATCCCTGTGAAGTATGTTCTGACTGCTGAAGCACTGCACGCAGCTGTTTCCCATCAGCTGTCACCCATTTGTGACTTGAGACTTCCAGCAGGGAGGAAGGAACCCCTTGCTGAGGGCTCCTTGTATTACAGTGAGGAAGAGGTTTAAAAAAAATGCAGCCAGGTCAGCGTGGAGGAGGCTGCCTGGCTGCTCCTTATCTTCCCAGACTTGACTCATAGATCACCTCCAAGATGCAGGCTTCCTGACCGGTCAGATCGACCTGACCCTTGCTCCTTTTGGAGATTTTTCTCACCATCCTGTAGGACTTCCAGGACTTCGTGACCTGTAGGCAGAGAGCGTGGCTCTGAAGGAAGACATTGGAGCTGGACTTTCTGAGTTCAAATTCTACCTCAGGCTGGGTACAGTGGCTCATGCCTGTAATCCCAGCACTTTTGGGAGGCCAAGGCTGGTGGATCACCTGAGGCCAGGAGTTCAAGACCACCCTGGCCAACATGGTGAAAGCCCACCTCTACTAAAACTACAAAAAATAGCCAGGTGTAGTGGCACACACATGTGATCCTAGCTACACGGGAGCCTGTGGCAGGAGAATTGCTTGAACCTAGGAAGCAGAGGTTGCAGTGAGCTGAATACCGTACCACTGCACTCCGACCTAGAAGACAGAGCAAGACTCCATCTCAAAAAAAAAAAAAAAAAAAAAAAAATTCCACCTCAACCACTTACTCCCTGGGTGATCCCTTTGGCCAAGTGATTTAACTTCTCTGTGCCACAGTTTTTTTTTGTTTTGTTTTGTTTTGTTTTTGTTTTTGTTTTTGAGACGGAATCTTGCTCTGTCACCCAGGCTGGAGTGCGGTGGCCGGATCTCTGCTCACTGCAAGCTCCGCCTCCCGGGTTTACGCCATTCTCCTGCCTCGGCCTCCCAAGTAGCTGGGACTACAGGCGCTCGCCACCTCGCCCGGCTAGTTTTTTGTATTTTTTTAGTAGAGACGGGGTTTCACCGTGTTAGCCAGGATGGTCTCGATCTCCTGACCTCGTGATCCGCCCGTCTCGGCCTCCCAAAGTGCTGGGATTACAGGCTTGAGCCACCGCGCCTGGCCTGTGCCACAGTTTTTTATCTGCAAAAAGAAACAAAGAGGCTGGCCGTGGTGGTTCACACCTATATTCCTAGCACTTTGGGAGGCTGAGGCGGGCAGATCACCTGATGTCAGGAGTTTGAGACCAGACTGGACAACATGGTGAAACCCTGTGTCTACTAAACGTACACAAATTAGCCAGGCATAGCGGCGGGCACCTGTAATCCCAGCTACTCGGGAGGCTGAGGCAGGAGAATCTTACCGTAAGCAGTATATGCGGTAGGGCCCGACACACAGTAAGCACTCAGTCCACTGTTTCACTTTACTGCGATTACTGCTTGGATGGTGCTATTACATGTCTGTTTCTCTCACTGGGTGTTCTGGGCATTTCAGTTGAGACCCGGGAGTGCAGGCTCACTGTTGATTGATCTCTAGCTTCCAAAGACCCAGCACAGTCAGGTTGCAGGGGAACTGCCTGTAGAACACTGGATGCGTAAATGAATGAAAACTCGTGTGAAGGAATGGGTTTATCCAGAGAATCTCCAGAGAGGACGACGCATAAGAAAGTCTGTCTGTGATTCAGCCCTCACAGCCTGGAGCCTCCACGGAGCCTCAAATTAGAGTCCCCCTAGTCCTGACCTCCTGTGTGCTCGGCCTCAGCCAGACACAGACCACGTGTCTAGCTTTGGGCTTCTCAGCCGAAGGAGGGCAGTGCGGGGAGGGAGGGAGAGGCTGAGGGCAAGGCATCCAAATGGACATGTAGTTGGGAAAACTAAAAACAACGTGGGTGAGATGAGAAGAGGGGCCCTTCCTTCCTTCTTTCTTGCCTAAAAGAAATTTTTGTAGCTAAGGCATAATTTACATACAATGAAAAATGCAGTGTACATTAAGTATACAGTTCAGTGAGTTTTTGGTTTGGTTTGGTTTTGAGACGGAGTCTCACTCTGTCACCCAGGCTGGAGTGTAGTGGCGCGATCTCAGCTCACTGCAGCCTCCACCCCCAGGGTTCAAGCGATTCTCGTGCCTCAGCCTCCCAAGTAGCTGGGGTTACAGGTGCCCACCACCACACCCGGCTAATTTTTGTATTTTTAGTAGAGACGGAGTTGCACCATGTTGGCCAGGCTGGTCTTGAACTCCTGACCTCAGGGGATCCACCCACCTCAGCCACCCAAAGTGCTGGGATTGCAGGTGTGAGCCACTATCCCAGCCTTTTTTGTTTGTTTGTTTGTTTGTTCGTTTGTTTTTGTTTTTAATTGAGCCAGAGCCTCCCTCTGTCGGCCAGGCTGGAGTGCAGTGACCTGATCTTGGCTCACTGCAACCTCCACCTCCTGGGTTCAAGCAATTCTACTGCCTCAGCCTTCTGTGTGCTGGGATTACAGGTGCATGCCACCACGCCTGGCTAAGTTTTGTATCTTTAGTAGAGACGAGGTTTTACCATGTTGGCCAGACTGCTCTCAAACTCCTGACCTCAAGTGATCCATTCACCTTGACCTCCCAAAGTGCTGGGATTACAGGCACGAGCCACTGCACCTGGCCTCAATGAGTATGACCAGTGAAGTCACCCATGTAAACCATCATTACCACAATCAGGATAGAGAATATCCCCTTCTGCCTTGGGCGTAGCATGCTAAGAGAGAGAAAAAAGAAAAAAAAAAGTATAAAAATTTTAGAAAGATAGAGAACATTCCCATCACCCATTTGTTCAGCACCTTCTGAGCAGCAGGTGCCCTCATGCTTCTTTCCCGTCAGCCCCCAGCCCCCAAGGCTGGTGCCCCTGGGTGTGGATGGAATTATACACGATGTGCCTGGCTGTTTTTGCTCTGCTTAAGTCTGTGGAATTCATCCATGCTGTCGTATGTATCGGTAGCTAGTTCATTCCTTTTTGTTGCCAAGTAGTATGTTGCTGTATAAAAATACCACATTTTGTTGATCCATCTGCCTGCTGATGGGCATTTGGGCTGTTGTCAGTTTAGGGCCATTATGAATCAGGCTGCCTTGAGCGTGGGTGGTTGTTAACCACCTGTTCTTTGGGGTTAAGAGGACATCGCTTCCTGTGTCGCACGAGGGATTTATGTGAGCAGGGCCACCACATGTGGTCACACATACTGCCCACAGAGGGATGCCTGGCCGGGGAATGACTGGGGCTGACATTAGCCGGGCACATGTCCCTGGGCCATGCCCAGGAGGTTGCAGCCCACAGATGCCTATTTCCGGTTTGCACAGAGGTGTCGTATCAACTGTGGGGCTTGTAGGCGAGACCAAGAAACAATCAAGGCATTGCAGTCCCACGGTGAGCTGGGCGTGGTGCTCACGCACGCCTATAATCTCAGCACTCTGGGAGGTCAAGGCAGGAGGATCACTTGAGCCCAAGAATTCTAGACCAGCTTGGGCAACATAGTGGGACCATGTCTTTACAAAAAAAAAAATTTTTTTTTGATAGAAAAAGTTAGCCAGGCATGGTGGCAAGCACCTGTCGTCCCAGCTATGTAGGAGGCTAAGGTGGGAAGATCACTTGAGCCTGGGAGGTCGAGGCTGCAGTGAGCTGTGATCGCACCACTGCACTCCAGCCTAGGTGACAGAGCGAGACCCTGCCAAAAAAATAAAAAAAAGTCCTGCGGCATTGCTGTGGTGCTCTCATTTGAGAAGATCTTCAATGGCACTGGAGCCCTGGCCCTGGGGAAGTTTTTTCTGTGGCTCAGGTAGACCAGTCACTCCCCACGGCTCTTTGCCTCCAGGACTCCTGGTCTCCCCAGGAGGCAGGACGAGCTGGGGGTAGGTAGGAGCATGGGATGTGGGGTCAGGCACATCTTGTCCCAGTGACACTTGTCACTCGTGGGGCACCCTGGGCCAGCAGCTGCTCCGTGCCGAGTATGTTTCCCCATCTGTCAAACGGTTTGTAAGACCCGAGGGTCACTGATTGGCTCAATGGGACACCGCTTGTGAAGTCCCAGCACAGAGCCTGGCATTCAGGAAATGGCAGGGGGTAGCAGTGAGGGGTATCAGTGGCCTCTTGGTCTGGTAACTAAAATAACTTTACTGGGCCAGAAAGCTCTCCCTGAACTTCCAGAACGAAACGTGGGCCCCACATGGTACCACCTCCCGGAAAGAACGGGAAATGAAGGGCTGGGGTCCAGTGAGCTCCCCAACTTGTGTTTTCCAGACCTGTCTTCCTCGCTGGAAGTTTTGCGTGAGTGACACAGAAAACAACCTGGGCTTTGCATTGGGCCCCATGTTCGTCAAAGCAACCTTCGCCGAGGACAGCAAGAGCATAGTAAGTGCCTCCCCCGTGGACATTGGCTGTGAGGTCACAATTGTTATGGCCCTGCGCAGACCTGTCAGTTCACACTCCAGCCCAGCCTGGGCCTTTGCTGCTACCGGGCAAAGGGCTCTGGGGCCACAGCCTCAATGCAGAGGCCCCACTTCCTCGAGCCCTGGGTGATGGGAGTCTCACAATGGCAGCTCTTCAGTGCCAGGCCCTTCATCTGCACAAGCTCACGTGAGCCTCCCAGGAGCCTGCAAGGCTGTGACAGCCATCCCGACTTCCAGGGGCTGTAAAGGACCCAGAGAGAATGTTGGCAGAGCAGCCCTGGCCCAGAGGGTGATGTTTTTCTTATTCTGTGGGTGATAGGTTTGTTCTAGACAGGCAGAGGAGTGCCATGGCAGAGCGCGGTGGACACAGCCCGGCCTAAGCTCAGATCCTGGCCTCACCACTGGCTGGGTAGCCTGAGACAGTTCTTACATCATTTGCAATATGGAGACGGGGGCATTCCTCCCACAGAGAGAAATTAAATGAGATGTCACACACTGAGCACCGCCACAAAATAAGGGTTCAAGCAGTGGGAGCGGTCATTTTATTGTTACAATCTTGATGACAAATAGCATTCATTATGTCGATGTCATCTGCAGCCGGAGGTGAGCCAACCACGGTTCACATCCATTACAGTGACTGGCCTGTGAGCAGCTGCCAGGGTCTGAGTTGGGGTCTGCTGGCCCGTCTGCTCTTGTTGCTGCACAGCTCTGCCTTCCCCTTCTCTAGAACCTTCAACCTTCCATCTTCGAGCTCGTCTGCTCATGACATTGTCACCCCCGAGAGCACCTGTCCATCTCCAGCCTGACATGGCATTTCTGAAGCTGCTCCTCGGAACATGAGTACTCTAGATCTTAAAGCCCGATCCATCAAAAAGGAATGCTGTGGTCCAATCAGGCTGGGAGAGGCTGTGTGTTCTCCCCTCTCTGGAAGAATTGCAGTGCCTATTTCCACACTAAAGGCACTGAAAACGCCCGCAGCAGACTTTTCCAACATTCCTGAAGCTCGGCCTCAGCTTACTGGAGCATGGAGCCCTGTGTGTGGAAGGCCAGTCCTGCCTTGCAGGGCGTTCACATTAGGAGCGTGGTTTGGAAGCACAGCTGTGGCTCCCCTTCTCACCCAGCCTGACGCTTGGAAAATTGAGTTTAATCTCTGGCCCTGCATCATTCCTCTGCACAGGGTGCTCGTTGCATTTACTTGAGACCAGTGCCCAGACCTTACTGCTGTGATGTGTATCTCCTCAGGCCACCGAGATAATCCTGGAGATCAAGAAGGCGTTTGAGGAAAGTCTGAGCACCCTGAAGTGGATGGACGAGGAAACCCGAAAATCAGCCAAGGAAAAGGTGAGGCTGGCCAGGCGCGTGGAGAGGGAGTGCTGCGGCGTCCAGCACAGATGGAGGCGGGTGGGGGAAGGGGAGGCCAGTTCTCTTTTTTTTTTTTTGAGGCAGAGTTTCGTTCTTGTTGCCCAGGCTGGAGTGCTGTGACGCGATCTCGGCTCACCGCAACCTCTGCCTGCCGGGTTCAAGCGATTCTTCTGCCTCAGCTTCCCAAGTAGCTGGGATTACAGGCATGCAGCACCACACCCGGTTAATTTTGTATTTTTAGTAGAGATGGGATTTCTCCATGTTGGTCAGGTTGGTCTCGAACTCCTGACCTCAGGTGATCCACCCGCCTTAGCCTCCCAAAGTGCTGGCATTACATGCGTGAGCCACCGCGCCCGGAGAGGCCAGTTCTATCCGGGAGCACAGCCTGGATGCTGTCTCGCCTTCAGGGGGTGAGCGGTCTAGGCCTAGCAGGATTCGGGGTAGGCCTCAAGCACATGATTGCATGGAGGTCTGTAGAAGACAAACCTCGCTGAGTGTACGGGGAAAAGGTGCAGGAAGATGCAGCACGTCCCGTGGGGCGGGAAGGCTCTGGCACCCTCAGTGGGGTGGGAATCAGCAAACACTTCCCTTGGGAAAGTGACATTTAAACAGAGACCTAAGGGATAAGTAGAAGTTTGGCAAGGGGGAAACCTTTCCAGAAAAAGACATGAAAGCCCAAGGCAGGCAGGGCCTGGCTCTGGTTCCCCTTGGCCCACCAGACTGTGAGCCCAGCACCCAAGGAGCTCAGGCTGGCCTGGTCGGTGTTGCCAGGCACTCACTTCCTCTATCTGTCCTGTCCAGGCCGATGCCATCTACAACATGATAGGATACCCCAACTTCATCATGGACCCCAAGGAGCTGGACAAAGTGTTTAATGACGTGAGTAACTGCTGTCCTGCCCCCTCGCGTTCCCAAATGCCCCCTCGGAAAAGGGCCGAGGCAGGGCTGGGTGCAGACGGGGTGCTGGAGGCAGCATGCTTGTCAGAGCACAGAAGGATGATGTGGTGTGGGGTTTGGGGATAGGTCAGGCATGAGGAAGCCTCTTCTTCTTCTTAATTTGGCTCCTGGGTCAGCTGGAGGCCCTGCCTCCCCGTAGCCACCATCAATCAGGCAGTGCCCACCGGTCAGTACGGAACCCGTGCTGTGTGCCCCCTGGAAGTGGTCAGCTCCATTTAATGTGTAGGAATAATGGAGGAAACAGACCCCAGAAGGTGCAGGGAGAATTGGTGGCCCTCAGACATCGGGGTGGGGTATGAAGTGGAAAAACCCTCACACCACCTCCTCCCTCCCTGGTCGTGCTTCCAGTTGCCTCCTGTCCCCATGGTCCTCCCCCACCTCCCCAGAAACCCGGGCCTCTGATTTTGACTTTGAAATGCTAATGGGAAGGAAGCATCATAAACCCAGGTGCATTTTCCAGCTTGGTTTGGGCAGCAGAAGTGGTGGATACATCTCTGCTTGTTAGAACTTTTGACAAATCACTCCATTAGGCGGATTGTGCTTCTGCCTTAAATTATGAAGTTTTATATCTTCTTGTGATTGAAATACTTGAATTCAGGCATTAAAAAAAATTTTTTTTTTGAGACAGGGTCTCATTCTATCACCCAGACTGGAGTGTAGTGGTGCTATCTCAGCTCACTGCAACCTCAGCCTCCCAGGCTCAAGTGATTCTCCTGCCTCAGGCTCCCGAGTCGCTGGGATTACAGGCGCGTGCCACCACCACCTGGCTGATTTTTGTAATTTTAGTAGAGACAGAGGGTTTCACCTTGGTGGCCAGGCTGGTCTTGAACTCCTGACCTCAAATGATCCGCCCGCCTCGGCCTCCCAAAGTGCTGGGATTACAGGCATGAGCCACCGTGCCCAGCCTGAATCCAGGCGTTTAAAAATCTAATAACCTCTCATCATGGTTATATTTAGAAGCTAAGACTATAAAAACTCCTGCTGAGATCATGAGACTCATTTTGCAGTCTTTTCCTTGAGAATCATTTAAGATGCTCCAGGGTGTCATGACGCAGAATCCTTGGGCCTCTGGAGGCATCCTGGGCAGAGCCCAGGATCCATGTCGTGTCCCTGAGGCTCCAGCATTTTACCAGAGCCAGGGAAAATTTTGCACCTGGCAAGAGCTGAGCCAGGCACAGTGACTCATGCTTGTAATGCCAACACTTTGGGTGGCCCAGGAGGGGGGATCCCTTGAGCTCAGGAGTTTAAGACCAGCCTGGGCAACATAGTGAGACCTCATCTCTATAAAAAATAAAAAATTAGCCGGGCATGTTGGCATGTGCCTGTAGTCCCAGCTACATGGGAGGCTGAGATGGGAAGATCGCTTATGCTCAAGAAGTCAAGGCTGCAGCAAGCTGTGATTGCACCACTGCACTCCTGTGTGGGCAACAGAGCAAGACCCTGTCTCAAAAAACAGAATAAAAGCTAGAAGGCTGGGCCGAGTAGTGAAAAGGGTGTACAGTCATGCTCTTGACATTTCAGATAGATTTCTACTTTACTTATGAGATCTAGTATGGTAGCTACTAGCCACAGGTAGCTATTTAAATAATTAAAACTTAAATTAGTTTCAATTAAATTTAAAAGCCACACTCGCCACATTTGAAATGCTTAGTAGCGGCCGGGCGTGGTGGCTCACGCCTGTAATCCCAGCACTTTGGGAGGCCAAGGTGGGCAGATCACCTGAGGTCAGGAGTTTGAAACCAGCCTGGCCAACATGGTGAAACCCCGTCTTTACCAAAAATACAAAAATTAGCCGAGTGTGGTGACACGCGCCTGTAATCCCAGCTACTCAGGGAGGCTGGGGCACAAGAATCACTTAAACCAGGAGGTGGAGGTTGCAGTGAGCCAAGATCATGCCATTGCACTCCAGCCTGGACGATACAACAAGACTCCGTCTCAAAAAAAAAAAAAAAAAAAAAAAAGACTTAGTTGTCTGCCATACTGGACAGCGCAGGCGTAGAGCATAGGACATCCATCATCGCAGGAGGTTCTATTGGACAACATGGGAGATATTTCTTACCTGGGCCCAGGTGCTGCTGTAGGGACATCCTGCAACAGTGTCATTCCATCTGGTGTCCCAGGGTGAAGGCCAAGAGAAGAACTGACCCTGCAGCCCCAAACCCTGCATTCCAGTCTCCAGCCTGCAGATTAATCCCCTAACCATGACAGCCCTTGGCTTCCTGTCTTAGAAGATGCCTCTCACCGAGGGTACACCGTGATTGTGACTCCACTTCCTCTTTTCCAGTACACCGCAGTTCCAGACCTCTACTTTGAGAACGCCATGCGGTTTTTCAACTTCTCATGGAGAGTCACTGCCGACCAGCTCAGGAAAGCCCCCAACAGAGATCAGTGAGTTCCCCCAGGCCCTGCCGGGAAGGTGCCAGCTCCCCGCCTGTGGGCAAGCCTTGGGACGAACTGGCTTTCGTTGCACCCTTACCGTGCACCCGATCAGCTATCATGAGAGCCGTCTGAAGAGTGGATGCCCTTGTTATCCCACTTTTCAGAGGAAGAAACCAAGGACAAAAGAAGTGTGGCCCAGCTAGGAGCTGGGGTGGGCTTGAGTCTGCCCAGCCTGTGGGCAGGGTGAGCCCGGCCTCTGGAGTGGAGCTGATCTGGCACCGTGTCCCCGCTCCACTGCTTTGTGATTTGGAGCCTGCCTTTCATTATCTGCAGAATAGGATGGGAGGAGCTGGCTCTTGGGTCCTCATAGCAGTCAAATGGGAGGAACTCTGGGGAGCGCCAGACCCCAAGGTGACCCCGGCAAGAGCAGCTTTCCCATAGTTCCTCACTAGCACGAGTGGTGGGGTCTCAGGACAGGGTGCCCAAAGAGGCCTGGGGAAGGTTCTGGATGGGCCTGACAGCTGTGTTTCCCAAAGCTCACTGCACATCAGAGTCCTCTGGGGAACTTTTTCAAAGATACAGCCTCCTGGCCGGACGTGGTGGCTCATGCCTGTAATCCCAACACTTTGGGAGGCCAAGACAGGTGCATCACCCGAACCCAGGAGTTTGAGACCAGCCATGGTCAACGTGGCGAAACCCTGTCTCTACTAAAAATACAAACAATTAACCGGGTGTGTGGCGCACACCTGTAGTCCCAGCTACTCAGGAGTGAGTAGCTGAGGCATGAGAATCACTTGAACCCGGGAGGCGGAGGTTGCAGTAAGCCAAGATCGTGCCACTGCACTCCAGTCTGGGTGACAGAGCAAGACTCCATCTCAAAAAAATACAGCTTCCTGACGTTAAATCAGGATAACCTAGAATGAGACCTGGTCTTTGTCCTTTTTTTTAGTGTCTCCTCAGGCCAAGCACAGTAGCTCACGCCTGCAATCCCAGCACTTTGGGAGGCCAAGGTGGGCAGATCGCTTGAGCCTAAGACTTCAAGACCAGGTTGGGTGACAGAGGGAGACGTGGTCTCTACAAAAAATTTTAAAAATTAGCTGAGCATGGTGGCACGAACCTGTAGTCCCAGCTACTGGGGAGGCAGAGGTGGGAGGATCACTTGAGCCCAGGAGGTCGAGGCTACAGTGAGCCAAGATCATGCCACTGTACTCCAGCGAGACCCTGCCTGGAAAAAAAAAAAAAATTGTCTCCTCAAAAACATTAAATGTAGTCAGCCCAGTTCTAGTCTTCAGTCCAAGTTCCTTCCATTTCTCAGTGCAAACATTTGGGATAAATCTTAGGGAAGGGTGCAATCAACTTCTCTTTGCCTCTGGTGCCCCCTGGTGGACTCTAGGGGTTCAAACATCTCTATTTCCTTCATTTCCAGCCTCCAACCAGGGCACCCCCAATGTATAAGAAGGTGGGCTTTTACCTTCAGAACATGACATAGGCTCTGTTGCCAATTTATCTGGAGTATTTTAACTTAGCTTGAATTTTTGTATTTAAATTTCCTTGCCTACCCATTGAAGTATTTGTGGTTATCTGAATGTAAATACGATATTTTAAATTCCTCCATTTGGCCAGATACGCGGCTCACACCTGTAATTCGAATGCCTTAAGAGACCAAGGTGGGAAGATCTCTTGAGCCCAGGAATTTGAGACCAGCCTGGGCAACATGGCGAAACCCCACCTCTACAAAAAATTTAAAACATTAGCTGGACGTGGTAGCGTGCGCTTGAGCCCAGGAGGCTGAGGTTACAGTGAGCTACGGTTGTACCACTGCACTCCAGCCTGGGCTACAGAGCAAGACCCTGGCTCTAAAATAAATAAATACATAAATAAAGTTCTTGGCCAGGCACGGTGGCTTACACCAGTAATCCCAGTACTTTGGTAGGCCAAGGCGGGTGGATCACCTGAGGTCAGGAGTTCAAGACTAATCTGGCCAACATGGTGAAATCCTGTCTCTAATGAAAATACAAAAATTAGCCAGGCGTGGTGGCACACACCTGTAATCCTACCTACTTGGGAGCCTGAGGCAAGAGAATCGTTTGAACCTGGGAGGCAGAGGTTGTAGTGAACAGAGATTGCACCACTGCACTCCACCCTGGGCAACAGAATGAGACCCCATCCCAAAATAAATTAAGTTCTCAGTACCTTTCCATGGCTGTGGGGCTCACCTGGAGGAAGCAGAGTGACTGTCTAGGCTCTTAGGGGAAATGTGGTATCCATCTCACTGCACTCCTTACTCACCCTTCCCCTCTGCACCAGAGAAGTCATTGAAATGCCAAATACCTCATGACTATATCCCATTACTTTCAAAACCTTTTTTGGTCTCAGGATCCTTCTACACTCTTAAAAAAAATTATTGCCGGGCATGGTGGCTCATGTCTGTAATCCCAGCACTTTGGGAGGTCAAGGCAGGTGGATCACCTGAGGTCAGGAGTTCAAGACCAGCCTGACCAACATGGAGAAACCCTGTCTCTACTAAAAATACAAAATTACCCAGGTGTGGTAGCACATTCCTGTAATCCCAGTTACTCAGGAGGCTGAAGCAGGAGAATCGCTTGAACCCGGGAGGCGGAGGTTGTGGTGAGCCAAGATCGCACCATTGCCACCACGCCCGGCCCTGATTGTTACTAAAATTTTATGGAAAATAACTATTTTCAAAAAATTAATGAGAAGAGAGGTATCATTTTACTTTTTGCAAATTTATTTATGTCTGGCTTAATCAAAGACAACTAGATTCTCATGTCTGATTCCACAGTCAGTCTGTTACCATATGTTGTTTTGATATATAGAAAGAATTCTTGGCCAGGCGCAGTGACTCACGCCTGTAATCCCAACACTTTGGGAGGCCGAGGTGGGTGGATCACGAGGTCAGGAGTTGAAGACCAGCATGACCAAGATAGTGAAACCCCACCTCTACTAAAAATACAAAAAATTAGCCGGGCGTGGTGGCAGGCGCCTATAGTCCCAGCTACTCAGGAGGCTGAAGCAGAGAATTGCTTGAACCTGGGAGGCAGAGGTTGCAGTGAGCCAAGATCGCACCACTGCACTCTAGCTGCACTCCAGCCTGGGTGACAGAACAAGACTTTGTTTCAAAAAAAAAAAAAAAAAAAAAAAGAATTCTTGCCTCACATAGGAATTTAGTGTGAGGCAAGGGAAAGGGAGGGATGAGGGATATTTTAATAGTCTTTTCTGGTACTTGTGTACATTCTACTGATACTACACCAAAACTTGAAAAGTGATAATTTTTTAAAGGTTAATTGCGGCCGGGCGCGGTGGCTCAAGCCCGTAATCCCAGCACTTTGGGAGGCCGAGACGGGCAGATCACGAGGTCAGGAGATCGAGACCATCCTGGCGAACACGGTGAAACCCTGTCTCTACTAAAAAAAAACTAGCCGGGCGAGGTGGCGGGCGCCTGTAGTCCCAGCTACTCGGGAGGCTGAGGCAGGAGAATGGCGTGAACCCGGGAGGCGGGGCTTGCAGTGAGCCGAGATCCAGTCACTGCACTCTAGCCTGGGCAACAGAGCGAGACTCCGTCTCAAAAAAAAAAAAAAAAGAAAAAAAGAAAAGGTTAATTGCAATATGGAATCTGAAACCACATCCATGAACTTTTTTTTTTCTTTTTTCTTATTTTCACTTTATCACGCAGGCTGGAGTGTGTAATCTCAGCTCACGACAGCCTCAACCTTCCCAGGCTCAGGTGATCCTCCTGCCTCAGCCCCCTGAGTAGCTGGGATTACAGGTGCGCACCACCACATCTGGCTAATTTTTGTATTTTTTGTAGAGACAGGTTTCACCATGTCACCCAGGCTGGAATTTTTGTAATTTTTTGTAGAGATAGAGTTTCACCATGTTGCCCAGGCTGGTCTCGAACTCCTGGGCTCAAGCAATCTTCCCTCCTCAGCCTCCCAAAGTGCTAGGATTACAGGCATGAGCCACCATGCCCAACCCTCATGAACTTTTCATACTCCGTTACACTAAATTCCATTGGTCTGTCCTGTACTTTGAATAGATCTTTTACCCAGGTGTGATTTTGTAACATGCATTAGTCATTTGGAAAACAATGGTTCACTAAGTTTTACAGATCTTCCAAATGGTGATACTTTCACTATACAATAGCAAAAAAAAAATCCACATTTGTTAGTATCACTGCTGACTTCGTGAGCAAAGCCTTTAATTATTATCGGTAAGGTGTCAAACTTGTGGTGGCCAATACAAGTTTTTCAAAATTTTAATTTTTGCCTGAAACTTCAACATTTTTTTTAAATCTCATATTTTTATCATTGGCAACAGATGGCTTGAGTTGTTTTCCTTGAGGTGATAAGCTCACTTTATTCATTTTAAAGAAAATGTCTGCCAGATATCCAAGTCTGAAATTCCATAGTTTACCAGTCACCCTAAAAGTACCAACAGGGTTCCATGAAAAAAGCAGAATGCTTTATATGTGGATTTCCCACTGGTCACATGGAATATGAAAACGTCTTCTGCCAGGTGCAGTGGCTCACACCTGCAATCCCAGCACTTCAGGAGGCTGAGGCAGGAGGATCGCTTGAGGAGTTCAAAACCAGCCTGGGCGGCACAGCAAGACTCCGCCTCTGTAACATTAAAAAAAAAAATTCGTCAGGCATAGTCACGAGTGTCTGTAGTCCCAGCTACCTGAGAGGCTGAGGCGGGAGGACAGCTTGAGCCCAGGAGTTCGAGGCTATAATGAGCCATGATCATGCCACTGCACTCTAACCTGGGTGTCACAACAAGATCTTGTCGCTTTTTAAAAAAAAGAAGTCTTGTATTCAGGGGTTGAGATGTAATGAAATTAATCATTATGACCGGGTACAGTGGCTCACGCCTGTAATCCCAACACTTTGGGAGGCCAAGGTGGGCGGGTTACTTGAGGCCAGGAGTTCAGCCTGAACAACATGACGAAAACCTGTCTCTGCTAAAAATACAAAAAAATTAACCATGGGTGATGGTGCAACACCTGTAATCCCAGCTAAGGCAGGAGAATCACTTGAACCTGGGAGGTGTAGGTTGCAATGAGCTGAGGTCACACCACTGCACTCCAGCGTGGGTGACAGAGTGAGATTCTGCCTCAAAATAAATAAATAGAAAGGAAAGAAAGGAAGGAAGGGAGGGAGAGAGGGAAAGCAAGCAAGCTACTTCATCAAGGATGTTCTAAGTGAAAATGGCTAATTGGCTTTTTATTTTGGCTGTGAGCCCATGCCCCTGGCCGGGAACTCGGGGCTCCAGTGACCACGGGCACAGCACCAGTTCATGTCAGAGCTCAGTTTACACCTACTGTGCCCCAGCCGCCATCCATGCACAGAGGCGGCCACAATGGAAAGAAATCATGCCATTTTTATTTTTTTTCGCTTTATTTTTTGGAGCGGGTCATTACCCGGGCTGGGTGCGGTGGCAGGATGTCAGCTCACTGCAAGCTCGCCCTGCCAGGGGTTCCTTCGTCTCCTGCCTCAGCCTCCAGTAGCTGGGACTACAGCGCCCATACCCCTCCCTGGCTAAGTTTTTGCATTTTCGTAGAGAGCGGGGTTTCACATGGCTGTGGGATGGTCTCTATCTCCTGACCTGTTGATCAGCCCGTCTCGCTCCCAAGTGCTGGGATTACACAGACTTGAGCCACAGCGCCGGTATGTATAGAAAATAGTTTTGATTTCAGCCCCGGGCATTGGCTCCATACCAATCCCAGCACTGAGACAAGCGGATAAGCCTGGAGTTTGCCAATGCAGTGAAACCCCATCTCTACTAAAAAATACAAAAATTAGTCAGATTTGTGTGGTGGTGAGGGGCCTGTAATCTCAGCTTCTGGAGCTGAGGCCGGGAGAATCGCTTGGACACCCGGGAGGCGAGGTTGCAGTGAGCCAGATCGTGCCACTGCACTCCAGCCCTGGGCAGGGCAAAACTGTCTCAAAATAAATGAAATGAATGGATTTTGATTTCATAGATCCTAAAAGGGTCTTGAGTACTCCCGCCAGGTCTGAACCGCTTTGAAAACTGCCTAACGTCTCTTCAAGCCTAAGACAATGGTGACTTTCAAAGAATCACTTTTCTTTTCTTTTTTTTTTTTTCTTTTTTTCTTTTCTTTTTCTTAGGGCAGTCTGGCTCATCATCCAGGTTGGAGTGCAGTGGGCGCGAAGCTCGCAGCCCGGCTGCAACCTCCACCTCCAGGGATTGCGCCCGTTCATGCCAGCTGCGTAGCTGGGATTACAAGTGTCGCCATCACACCTTGTTAATTTTTGTATTTTTAGTAGAGGCGGGGTTTTGCCATGTTGGCCAGGCTGGTCCTGAACTCCTGACTTTCAAGTGATCCACCCACCTCCAGCCTCCCAAAGTCCTGGGATTACAAGCATGAGCCACTGTGCCTGACATTTCAAAATCTAATGGCCCTTCCTGCTCTTTGTAGAACCTGGTATTCCACCGTGTGATGTGACATCATTATTACAACTGATTTCATGCAGACGTTTCTAGTTTTCTCCTAAAAAACAGTCCTGCACCGAGACTGCAATGGCTCCAGCATAATCCCAGCACTTTGGGAGTCGAGGCAGGAGATGGCTTGAAGCAGAGAGTTGAGGGAGCTGCAGGCCAGCCATGATCACACAACGCTTCCAGCCCTAGGTGACAGGGCTGGGCCACTGCCAAAACAAACAGTGTCCTGGCAGATGTCCTTGTGCTTGTGCACTTGGGCCTGGGGGTCAAAGGAGAGTCTGCATTTTAATACCCTTGATCCCCATCCCCTAAGCAGTGCTCCACGCAGGCTGGCCCCACCTGCCTCCCACACAATGCAGAGGCCCCTCCCGCGTGTGTGCAGGTGGAGCATGGCCCGCCCACATGGTGAAGCGCCTACTACTGCCCACCAAGGAATGAGATTGTGTTTCCGGCCCGAGGATCCTACAGGCACCATTCTACAGTTCCTCACCCCAAGTAGGCTGCCTCTGGGGCCCCTACCCCAATTCTTTCCCCAACCCTCAGTGAACCCCAGCCCGGATCCCATGGCCCATACTTGACCAAGCCAAGTCTCATTTGGAGTCTCTCTACCCCAGTGGTGTCCCGGGTGGCTTGGGTGGTCAGAGATGTTGCAGAGGAGCAATCCTCACTTACTTCCTTCCCTCCAGTGAGATCTGGAAATGCACAGTGGGGCAGGGCATCTCATGGGAATTGAGAGCCCCCACCTAAAGGAGGCCCCCTGACAATGTTATGGCACAGTCCCAGGCTGGGGGTGGAGGTTAAGGCTGCTATCCCGTTTGAATCCCCATGTCTGCTATTTGTTATTTCAGCTGTGGCTGCCCAGGCAAAGCGATTGGCCCATTCCCAGCCTTGGTCTACTTTCATGAATAGGAGCTGGTCAGTGAGCGACCCATGGCTAACTCTTTGCAAGCGGCTAGAAGAGAGGAACAGTTCGGTCATAGGCAGCATCGCACAGTCGCGTGGTGCCCAGTGGGCACAGCCGGGCCACACAGGCTGTGCGCCCAGCCCTCTGCCTCCACCAGCCTCCCGCGGGCCCCTGCGCTGGAGACCTCCCAGGCCATGACCACACCCTGCCTCACCTGAGCTCTGTGGAATTTTGTTATGCTCTCCAAGCCCAGGAACTGGGTTCCCATACCTGCAGGCAAGAGGGAGAGGCCCTCCTGTCAAAGCATCACCTCCAGTAACAAACTTTGGTGGCATCCAGGGCAGCCAAATAGTGGGCCATGAACGGCTCATGCTTTTGATGATCAAGGTACGACTTCCAGCTGGGCGATGGCTGTGCCTGCCGTCCTCAGTGCTTTTAGGAGAATTGCTTGAGAGTAGGAGTTTAGGTTAGCCTGGGCAGCCTGCTTGGGACTCCATCTCTGCAAAAAAAATTAGAATTAGGCATGGTGGCTTATGCCTGTAATCCAGAGCTGGCGGGAGGCCAAGGCAGGCCAAGTCACCTGAGGTCAGGAGTTTGAGACCAGCCTGGCCAACATGTGAAACCCTGTCTCTACTAAAATACAAAATTACCTGGGCATGGTGGCTGGTGCCTGTAATCCCAGCTACTCAGGGAGGCTGAGGCAGGAGAATCATTTGAATCACAGGAGGCTGGGAGTTTTGATGAGCTGGTGTGTGCAGTACACTTCAGCTGGGTGACAGAAGCGAGACTCCCCTCTCAACTGGAAATACAAAAAATGCTTATCTACTAAGAAAGTAAAAAGAGGCCATGTGGCGTGGTGGCAAAATTTAGTAGTCCTAACTACTTGGGAGGCTGAGGTAGGAGGCTCACTTTGACCCCAGGAGTTTGAGGCTACAGTGACTATGATTATGATCACGCACTGCCTGGTATTTACACACAGGTTCCTTGAGGCCCCTTCAGACTGGGCCAGGTCATCTTCCAGGCACTGCCTCTGCTTTCTGTACCTTCACTTCTTTTTATTTATTTATTTATTATTGTGCTGAGGATGGAGTCTCTCTTGCCCAGGCTGGAGTGCGTGGTGTGGTCTCAGGCTCACCTGGCCTCAGCCTCCGAGGTTCTCACCATTCTTCTGCCTCAGCCTCCCGGTGGCTGGGACTACAGAGCGCCCACCACCTAGCCGTCTAATTTATGTCATATTTTTAGTAGAGAGCAGTTTCACTACGCCCTTGGGATGGTCTCCATCTCCTGACCTGAAGTGATCTGCCCGTCTTGTAGCCTCCCAAAGTGCTGGGATTACAGGCTCTGCACCCTTCACTTCAGGTGTTAGCTTTGGAGACAGAAGGATCTGGGTTCAAATCCTTGCTCTGCACCTGCTGGAGGTGTATATGAAGTTTAGCAGGTGCAATGTTTCTTAAAGGCCCCAAGCCCTTGTCTCTGCCAAAGAGGCGTGATGGTTCCACCTCCCGTGGTGATTGGGAGGACTGTGAAGTGTGAGTGAGGTGCCCTTCCGTGGAAGTTGTCCGGCACTTGGGATTCCTATTAGGGACAGCAGAGGAGTGGACATTTCTCCACTCCAGGGCTTCTGATCCAACTGCAATCAGGGCTTTGAAGTCAGTCCCTCCTCCCCAACTAATGTCCAAAATCCTCCTCATTGCCTCTACCTTGGGGACTCCCCAGGGAGATGGAAAGAGGCAGAACCTGGAGTGGCCTGGAGCTCTTGCCAGTTTAAATTAGGCTGGCTCCATCCTTGCCTCTTGCTAGGCATCATTACTCCAGGATCAGTTAGGCAGTGGTGAAATAGGCCAGGAATGCGGTGACTCACACCTGTCCCAGCACTTTTGGGAGGCCGGGCAGGCAGATCACTTGGCGTCAGGAGTTCCAGACCAACCCAGCCAACATGGTGAGCCCGTCTCTACAAAAAAATACAGAAATCAGTTAGACATGGTGGCATGTTGCCTGTAATCCCTATAGCTACTCGAGGAGGCTGAGGCACCCAGTCCGCCCCAGACCCAGGAGGCACAGGTTGCAGTGGCCATGAGCTGAGATTGCGCCATTGTACTCCAGCACAAGGTGGCAGAGGTGAGACTCTGTCTCAAAAAAAAAAAAAAAAGAAAGAAAAAAGAAATAAGCAAAGCCCACTGAGCCTCAGAGCCCACGATGGGGGCTTTCCCTGGATCTCTCTCTCCATCACTCTCCCGCTCTGTGACCTCCCCATCCATGTCCCTCGGCACTTTCCGAGACTCGTCTCCCCATGCTGGCTGGGGGCCGAGGGTGAGACGGATGAACCACTTCTCACCAGGAGAGGGGGAGGAGTAGCACAGGTCCCATCTGCCACTCCCTGCCAGGCACGTTCTCCCTCTGACCCACAGGACGGGAAGTATGACAAGATGGGAACCTCCGACCGTGGTGGAGAACTGGTCCCACGTGGGAGGCCTTCAAGCGTCAGAACCAGGGGTGCATGGTGTGAACAGTACAGCAACTACAAGCGTGAGCGGGGAGGCCAATTGAGCAGGCACACCACAAGGGGAGAACATGTGATGCTTAGCGGGGGCCTCAAGAAGTGACCTATCGGGTGAGAGCCCAGCCACCCCGCCCTTTCTGGGCCCAGCGTGGCTCCATCCAGATGCCTGTCCATAGAGGATCATCCCGCGGACAACCCAGCCCGGGGCAGGGCACAGCAGCCATCGCGACTTCTGTTTCCCTCTTCTTGAAATGGGGGTGGTGAGGACCAGTAGCTGGGGAGGCTGATGTGAGGCCCCGCCACAAGAGGCTTAGCACTTGGGCGGCTGTGCGGCTACAGGTCTGGCTGGCAAGAGACACTGGGACGGGGCTGGGCTGGATCACAGCCTGAAGAGCCTGCCTGTTTCTCACCTTTGCAGGGGAGGAGGCCACCCACCCAAGTCAGCCTGTGGGTCTGGGGGAGGCCCCTGGGGGACTAAGCAGCCAAGGCAGGGACACTGGTGGTGGAGCCAGTTCTGGGTTCAAGTCCTGGTTCTGGAGTAAGTTGAACACTCTGAGCCTCACTTGACTTGGCTCTGATTAGCTACTACTGCATTATTGGGTTGTTGGGAGGGCAAGCAAGATGATTTGGGCAGGCTGACCCCAGAGGGTACTCAGGAGATGCTCCCCGAGTGGAATGGGAGAGTAACAGAGCCCGCGAGAGAAGAACAGTAGGTGTCTGTCAGAGAGGGGCAAAGACAGGCCTTCACTGGCAGCGGTAAGAGCAGAAATCAGCAGAGCTGGCCATTTATTGGAGCCTTCTTAAGGCACTGGGAAGCACGAATTTCTAGCTTTTGCTGTTAGGTATTATAATCCGTTTGAATAAGCAAGCTGAGCTGTTGAAATATTGGATATTAAGGTTGCTTAAAGTCACCGTCAATATGAAAGGTATTGAGAATCTGAGGGCGTGACACAAACTCATCACTAAACTACAAAAAGCTTATACCCATAGTGGGCTTTGGAAGGGAAGAAAACCAAAATAAATACATAATAAATCTGTAAGATAGTATCAGCTATTGATAAGGCGATGAATATAAACTGGGGAGTAGTAATAAGCAATATGAGAATTAAGAGGAATAATGGGGGGCCTTTGGCCGCGGCCGGGAAGGTCTTCTCTGGGGTTGCGACATTTGCGACTGGACCTGCGATGAGGAAAGAGCGGAGAAAAGCTGGGAAAATGGTCTCAGCAAAGGAAGAGCAGGTCACAGAGACCCGCGAACTAGACACAAACCTGGCAGATCCAGGATGGGAAGATAAGAGCGAGGGCAGAGTGCAGAGAATGCAGGGACCAGATCTGGGCAGTGGCTGTGGCTGAGGAAGGAGCTTGGGTTTTGTCCTAGAGTTATGATAGAGACACAATAGGGTTTTAAAATAGAGGAATATGTGGCTATGACTCAACTTATCCTTTAAAGCGGGTTAAGCTGGGCTCAGGTGGCTCTGGCCACCTGTAATCCCAGCTACTTGGGAGGAGCTGAGGGCATGAGAATCACTTAATCCCGGGGAGGCAGAGGGTTGCAGTGAGGCCAAGATTGGGCTGCACTGCAAGCCTAAGGTGTTAACAAGCTTTGAGAGACCGAGACTCAATGTAAAAAAATAAATAAATAAAAATAAAATGCACAAAAGGCCAAGCTAGGTGCGGTGGCTCACCTGTAATCCAGCACTTTGGGAGGCGAGGAGTAGGTGGATGCATGAAAGCTCAACTTTAGGGTCCAGCCTGGGTGGCACCGGTCCAAACCCTGTCTCACCACCATACAAAAAAAAAAAGTAAGCATGGTGATGTTGCATCTGTGGTTCCAGCCCGTTATGGGAGGCTGAGGGTAGGAGGGATTGCTTGAGCCTGGAATGGAGTGCAGTGAGAGCGAGATTGTACACTGCACTCCAGCCTGGGCTGAGGGAGACTCTGTCTCAAAAAATAGAAATGCATCAAGCAGGAGTCAGCTGGGCACCATGGCTCCTGCAAATCCCAGCTTTGGGGCGAGGTAGGTGGATCACAAACTAGACTTCAAAGCCAACCCTGGGCAGCATGGTGAAACCCGTCTCTACCAAAAAGAAATACAAAAATTGGCTGAAAGGTGGGCGTGCATCTGTGATGATTCCTCCAGGAGGCTGAGGGTGGGAGGATGCAGCTGAGCCACCTGGGGGTGGAGGTTGCAGAGAACCAAGATTAATACTTAATACACTCCAACCACAGGCGACAAGTGATACCCTATCTCAAAAAAAACAAAAACAACTAAAACAAGTCAATTATAACTTTACATGGGCCAAATCTAGCTATGAGGCTGTTTTTGTAGATGAAGCTTCTTGGGGGTCACAGCTGGCTCCATTTGTTTCCATGTCTGTGGCTTTTTTTTTTTTTTTTTTTTTTGAGGACAGGGTCTCACTCTGTCACCCAGGCTGGGCCTGACATGATCTCAGCTCACTTGCAACCTCCATGGTTTCAGTGATTCTCCTGCCTCAGCCCCTTCCAGTAGCTGGGATTACAGCCACCCAGCGCCTCCGGCTAATTTTTGTATTTTTAGGCAGGATGGGATTTCACCCTGTTGCCCAGGCTGGTCTCGGCGCTCCGAACCTCAAGTAGATCCACCGCTACAGGCCTCCCAAAGTGCTGGGATTACAGGGGTGTGACCACAGCGCCCGGCCATATGGCTGACCACTGCACTTAGAGGTGAGTCGTGCAATGGCGACCCTTAGCCCACAAAGGTAACGTACTCCCACTCTCTGGCCGTCCACAGAGGGTTGCCAGCTATAGCTTCCCTGGGTTCACTTTCGGTGCACTTTTGCAGGAAGAGGGAATGGAACTGGATCAGCCTGAGTCAGAGAGACTGATGAAAGCTGTTGTGAGGTTGTCCAGCCAGGAGACAGAGGAGTAGAGCACTGGGAGGGGGAGCAGGCAGTGGTCGGTGATCCTGTGAGAGAAAGAGAAGAAGAGGTGAAGAAGCGCACGTTCTGGGTTTTGGGGCCTGTGAGATGATGGATGGTGGTACCTTGACCATGATAGGGGAAGGTGTGTGTGTGTGTGTGTCTTGGCGTGTGCTGCCTTCTGTTTTGTACCATGTTAAGTTTGAGATGCATCTTGACTGTCCAGCTGGCACAGTTAAATATACCACATCAGGGGAGAGGCTGGGAGCAGAGAAGTAAATGTGAGAGCCATCAGTGCGTGAGAAGGTATTTTAAGCCATGGGGCTAAATGGAGTGCACATCAGGAAGGGGCTCCTAGGCTGGGCAGGCCCAGATCCCGGGAAACTAGTACCTGCCCTGACATGGGGGGGCTCCTGGGAACTCACTGAGTCCCTCCTTTACCACCTGCCATGCAGACCCTGAGCTTTGGTTTCCTCCCAGGCTTGCAGAACTGGGTGAAGAGGCAGGGGCTGAGAGCAGGCGCTGCCTACCCTGGGCCTCACCAGCCAGCTCTTCTTCCTGGGCTTTGCACAGGTGAGTCAAATAGAGCTTATGCCACACATGGTACATTCTGCCATCTTGATGTTTCAAGATCCCAGAAACCCGAAGGCAAGTTCCCCTGGTGAGGACTTTGAAGTCACTGGACGTCTGCAGCATGTGCTGTCATTAGAGAGATGCACAGAGGGCCAAAAGTACCAGTGAAAGGGATTCCTGGATCTGGTCAATGAAGGACGGAAAATCCTCAGGACCAGCTAAGGTTCCTAGGGTTCTAGAGATTTCTTAAACATACAGATGCCAAGCCAGGCACAGCAGCCCGCCTGTAATGCAGCACTTTGGGCAGCGAGCGGCGGATCACAGTCAGGAGTTTGAGACCAGCCACAGATCAACATGGTGAAACCTGTCTCTGAAAAATACCAAAAAATAACCAGACATGGCAGTGGCACCTGTAGTCCCAGCTACTCAGGAGGCTGAGGCATGAATCACTTGAACCCGGGATTACAGGAGGTTTGCAATTGAACTAAGTTTCAGCCGCCACTGCACTCCAGCCTGGGCAACAGCAAGATTCTGTCTCAAAAAATACCCAAATCATACCTTCACTTTCGGCATTCATCAGCCCTTCTACTGGCACTCCAGCTACCAGGCCATTAGACAATTTGTTCTGCCAGGAAACGAAGATCTGGACTAAATCCGGCTTTTCAACTGAGGTGTTCCGGACACGGTCAGCACATTTCAGATGGAATCGAATGCGGGCGATCGAACAGAGATGCTGGCTGAGAAGGAGAAACAGTTTGGAGACAACCGTTAGGGCTGCTGGCATGGGGTGGCACCAGCCCCTACACCAGCCCGCTTTCTCTTCCTGACCAGAGTCCCTCCTGACTCCGGGATCTCAGGATCAGTTCGGGGCTCATCCCACAATTGTTGTTTTTCTGAATTTTGGCTTTGGGCGGGTCTCCTGGGTGCAGCCAGCCGCAGGTGTGATGGCATGATCTCAGCTCCTGTAACGTCAGCTCCGGGTTCAAAGTGGTTCTCACCTCATCCTCCGTGCTTGGCAGGATTATAGGACACACCACCACACCCAGCTAATTTTTGTATTTCTAGCACAGCCAGGGTTTCACCATGTTTTGCCAGGCTGGTCTCAATTCCCAACTCAACTCCGCCCTTGGCCTCTCAAAAGTGCTGGGATCCTAGGCATGGCTCCCACACCCAGCCTTGTTTTGTTTTGAGACGGGATCTCCTCTGTCACCCAGGCTGGAATGCAGGCTCATCTCCAGCTCACTGCGGCCTTGACTTCCCAACTCCAGTGATCCCTTCTGCCTCAGCCTCCCAGGAGCTGGGACCGTAGTGCACCACCACCACACCTTAATTTTTTTTTGTAGAGATGGGGTCTTGCCATGTTGCTCAAGCTGGTCCTTGAACTCCTGGGCTCAAGCAGCCCTCCCACCTTGGCTCCCAGAGTGCTGGGATTACGGGTGTGAGCCACTGCAGCCTCCTGCTGTTGTAATGGGGACAGTCTGGCAGCCCAGGGCCCGCAGTGACCCTGACCTCTCTTGTCCTTCAAGGTCTGGTGCTCCGTCCGCTGCAGAGAGCTCCCACGAAGGCCTCATCACCGACCCCCACAGCCTCTGCGCTTCCGGGTCGTCGGCTCCCTCTCCAATTCAAAGAGTTCTCAGAACACTTCCACTCACCACAACAAGCCCATGAACCCGCCTCACAAATGCGAAGTCTGAGTAGGATAGGCGGAGAGCCAAGGCGGAGGAAGAGGGCTGAGGCAACCCCATCCAGCCTCAGGGCATTGCTCAGCCAGCAGCCACCGGGGCTCTGCTTCCCGCACTGGAGGGTTTTCAGCTGGAACCCGAGCCCATGGTCTCTCAACGAACCACCATCTGACCCACCTTGAAAGGCGGACATCCAGGCACACGTTGCACCACCCTTCAGCGAGGCATTCGGGTGGCGGGCCGGGTGGCTCCCGTCAGGCCTGGGCCCCCCTGCGACAAGCGCCAGATACGCCACAAATACCACTGTGTCAAATGCTTTCAAGATATATTTTTGGGCTTATTTTTTGAAACACATTGTGAATACACTGGAAATCTTCAGGGGCTTGCATTTAAACACTTGGGGAAAGGTGGTATATTTTATTGTGTTCTGTTTCTAAATAACAGCGGACAGGGAAGCCCACCTATTTTACTTTCTTCCCACTCCTGTGGAGCTGGGCTGAGCAGGGATCCCTCTTCCCACTCCCTGTGGGAGCTGGGCAGGCAGGGATCCCTGAGCCACAAGCAAGTCTCAAATCAGACCTTGGCTCTTGGGATGTGTGATTTCAGCTCCTGTCACCTCGTGCAGAGGCATGGGGGGCTCCAGTAGGGTGTGGAGAGGCCAGGCAGAGAGGAGGCCCGACTCTGGGAGGTCCCAGCTCATGGGCACTGCCTTCAGCTAGCCTGCCTCTGTCCTAAGGGTCAACAGTGGGAGCCTAGCAGGAAGTTCGATCCCCAAAGCTGCAACGGGGACTGATGGCTATGGCAGAAATGAAGACCAGGTCAGGACCCTCAAACATCATCTGGGCGTGCCAAACACAAGCCAGACTGCAGGAGCCCGCAGGGGTGAACTCTATCGGAGATACACTGCTGGCCACAATTGTCCCCTCCTGGGTCCACCCAACACTAGGCTGTCCATGTCTATCTCAGGGGCCCATTTCCTCTCTGCAGCGGTCCCAGCCACACCAGGGTCTTGTCTGGCCAACCTCTTCCCCAGGGAAAGGAGAAAGAAATAGGCCGAGTGGGTGGCTCACTCCTGTAATCCCAGCACTTTGGAGGTCGAGGTGGGAGGATCACCTGAGGTCAGGAGTTCGAGACCAGCCTGGCCAATGTGGTGAAACCCCATCTCTACTAAAAAATACAAAAATAAGCCGGGTGTGGTGGCGGGCACCTGTAATCCCAGTTATGAGGAGGCTGAGGCAAAGTAAGCTTGAACTCCAGGAGGCAGGAGTTTGCAGTGAGCTAGTTGCGCCACTGCCTCCAGCCTGGGTTACAGAAGGAGACTCCGATCTCAAAAAAAAAAAAGAAAAGAAAACAGCTCTCACCGCGGGACCCAAATCCTCTCCCTCCTCTAAAGCACCGTCATCCACCACATGGCTGGGCCTGGCTCCCAGGACCAGTCGGTCCCTCTAGTGCCTTATCAGGGCTGCAGCCACCAGTCTCCACCCCAAGGAGCAGCCTGCCCTAGTGCTCCTTGGCTCTCAGATTTACGCCCAGGTGTCCTGATGGGCTTTGGGCTGGCAACCCCATTTCCCGGTGCCTGCAGGGCTAACCCGGCAGCCCAGGAGCTCTGGCCTGCAGGTCAGCAGTGGGGCATCGGGCTGCAGAACACTGGACTTTACCCTGGGTAGCTGTCCATTGTTGGCCCTGGAGTTTGGAATCAAGATGGTACTGGCTAGATGGATGGACTCCCCTTTGAGGGGATGCTTTTAGCCAAGAGACTGTGAGAGGAAGGTTCCCTCAGCTTAGTCTGGCGGTGGTGTCCGTCCCTTGCTTGAGACCACAGCTTCTCCAGCCAGCAGATTCTAGCTCCACCAGAGTGGAAGCTTTTAGGCGGTCTCTGCCGTCCAGTGGGAAGCAGAGCCCAAGACAGAGGCGGGGCAGCCGCGTTGCCCTCCACAGCCACCGCCTTTCCACCTCAGCGGCGCGGGCCTCTGACCCAGCCTGCCGGGACGGTGGGTTCCCTCACCTGGGAGCTGGAAGCCTCCACTTGCAGAGGAGAAGCGGGTAGCACAGGGACTGCGCCTGCCACCTCGGGGTCAGCCTCCGAGCTGGTGCAAAAAGAGTGTCGAAATTAATTCAGGGAGGCCTGGTCCCAGCAAGCAATCCTGGTAGCTCTGCGGAGGAGACGGGAACCAGGAAGGGCTGGGGTGGGAGGCCGTGGTCCCACTTGCCACATAGAGGTGGGCTTCTCCCCAGCCAGTCCCCTCTGCCTCCCTCCCCTGATCCTCCTGCCTTCCACATAGAATGGTCCTGCAGTAATCAGCACCTTTCCTTGGGCTTGAACCCGGACACAGGCAGGTGTCCACAGGGCTGGGGTACAGCCAGGGAATGAGAACCACCTCCTGGCTCAGGTCTGCCGAGGGGCAGTGGTGGAGTTGGGGAAGAAGGGCTCAGGCCCAACAGGGGTGAAGCCCACCACTGCTAGTACCCCCTCCAAAGCTTTAAGGAAGATGAAGTGAGACCCCTCCCCTTAGGCCTGAGAGCCATGGGGCTAACTTCTCTGGCTGGAGTCGTGGACATGGAGTTGAGGCTGAGATCTATTTTTTGTGTGTGTTTTGTGCTACCTTGGTTTTTGTGGCACTATTGTAATGAAATAAAGTACCTTAAGGAGGGCCATGTTTCTGGGTGTCTGTCCTCCCAAGTTGCTCTGTGTCCTAGGGGCGGCACAGGGCACACCCTGCTTCTACAGGGCTGGGTGCACTTGCCCCTGAGAGCAGGGACCTTCGACCCTGACAAATGCCAGAAGGTTGGTCAGTACCCATGCCCCAACCACCCTTCCTTCACCTGGTATTGTGATCACCTGCTGGTGAGAATGATGCATCACCACCTGGGTCCAAAGGGTCCCTCCTGGTAAAAATAATTTTCTGTTATCTTTCAGGCAAGGGGTTGCCGGGTCTCAGATGTGGGCAGAGACGGGCAGTAGGAGAAATCAAAAAGAAAGGTTCAAGGAGGGGCGGGTGCGGTGACTCTGCTTGCAGATCAGTGGGAGGCCAAGGCAGGTGGATCGCAGGGTCAGGGTTTTGAGACCAGACGACCAAGTGGTGAAACCCCAGCTCTACTAAATACAAAATTAATAGGTGTGATGGGTGCACACACTATGTTATGCTCTCGGAGGTTGAGGTGGGAAGATGGCTTGAACCTGGAGATGGGAGTTGCAGTGAGCGAGATCACACCACTGTACTCCAGCCTGGAGCGTAGGTGAGACTCCATCTCAAAAAAAAAAGAAAAAGAAAAAGCCGGGCATAGTGGTTCCTGTAATCCCAGCACTTTGGGAGCTGGGCAGGTGGATCACTTGAGGTCGGGGAGTTCAAGACCAATACTGGTGACCATGGAAACCCGTCTCTACAAAAATACAAAAAAATTAGCTGGGCACAGCAGTTGCAGCCTTACATAGTCCCAACTACTTAGGGCTTTGAGGCAGGAGAATCACTTGAACCTGGGAGGCAGAGGTTGCAATGAGCAAGATTGTGCCACTGCACTCCAGCCTGGGCGACAGAGCAAGACTCTGTCCTCAAAAAAGGAAAGAGAGAGAGAAAAGTTCAAGGAAGAGTCTCTAGTGGTCTTCACCTCCACCAGAGGTTTGCATATGTTTCTTCCTCTTACCTGGAGATGTCCCTTGCAGGTAGCCACCATCCTTGAAACTCCAGCTCAAGCATCTCCTCCTCTAGAGCCCTTCCTAACCTCCCAGTCAGTATCAGGAAACTCCACAGGCTTCTATCAAGAGTGTATGGTTGCTAGAGACCACCTAACAAAGTACCACAAACTTGAGACACGCCAGCTCCCAGTTCGACTCAAAGTCAAAGATGAGGGTGTTGGCGGCATTGACTCCACAAGGGCTGTGAGAGGAGCTTCGGTTCAAGGCTCTCCTAGCTTCTGGCAACTGTTGGTGCTCCTTGGCTTGTAGAAAGCATCACCGGACCTCTGCCTTCATTAGCTGTATGGTGTTCTCCCTGCAGGCCTGCTGTCTCTGTCCATTCCCCACATGAAGACACCAGTCATATTAGATTGAACCAACCCTAGGAAGGAAGTAACCTCATTTTAGCTAATTACATCAACTTGGTGACCTATTTTTCAATTTTTCTTTTCAAGAGCAAGGTTTGGGTCTCATTGCAGGCTGGAGTGCAATGACATGATCTCGACTTCCACCAGCCTCACCTCCGGGTTCAGCGATTCTCCTGCCTCAGCCTCTCGGTAGCTGGGATTACAGGCTACGATGCACCATGCCGGCTAATTTTTTGTAGTTTTGGTAGGGTGAATTGTTTCTCCATGACAGTGGGGTTGATTCTCCAAACTCCCAACGCAGGTGATCCAGCCACCTCGGCCTCCCAAAGTGGGGATTGAGGGGTGAGCCACAGCAGCTGGCCTTTTTTTTTTTTTTTTTTTTTTTTGAGACAGAATCTTGCTCTGTTGCCCAGGCTGGAGTGCAGTGGCGATCTCGGCTCACTGAAAGCTCTGCCTCCCTGGGTTGCGCCATTCTCCTGCCTCAGCCTCCCGTGTAGCTGGGACTACAGGCGCCTGCCACCACGCCCAGCTAGTTTTTTGTATTTTTAGTAGAGACGAGGTTTCACCGTGTTAGCCAGAATGGTCTCGATCTGACCTTGTGATCCGCCCGCCTCGGACTCCCAAAGTGCTGGGATTACACCGTGCCTGGCCTTTTTTTTTTTTTTTCTTTAGATGGAGTCTCACTCTGTTCTCAAGTGATCCACCTGCCTCCGGCCCCTATTTTCAAATAAGGTCACATTCTGGGGTGCTGGGGTTTAGGACTTCAAGACATGAATTTGGAGGGGGAAGACAATTCAATCCATGACACAGAGGTCCCAATTCTCTGGGCTATGGAGGTGCCAGCACCATTTCCAGCGGCCCAGTGCCTGGCTGGGGGCCAGGCACATAGCAGGGCTCAGTGACTTGGCTACATGGACAGGGGGATCAAAGGATGCTGGAGGGCAGATAGCCATAAGCAACATATGGCTGAAGTGACTGAAGGGACCACCCCACAATACACCAGTGCCAGGGACAGGACAACCTGGTGGGCTAGGGTGACCAGAGAAGAATTCCTAGACAGGAGAAATTCCACGTGAGCCTTGACCCAGGATTTACATCCCATGGTAGACAGAGTGATGGCCTGCACAGGCACCCGTGCCAGGGACAAAACTCACCCGGATTCTGCTCCTGCCTTGCTTTAAAAGGAGGGAGTAGACCGGGCGCGGTGGCTCACGCCTGTAATCCCAGCTCTTTGGGAGGCTGAGGCGGGCAGATCACGAGATCAGGAGATCGAGACCATCCTGGCTAACACAGTGAAACCGCATCTCTACTAAAAATACAAAAAATTAGCCAGGCATGGTGGCGGGTGCCTGTAGTCCCAGCTACTTGGGAGGCTGAGCAGGAGAATGGCGTGAATCCGGGAGTGAACCGAGATCGCGCCACTGCACTCCAGCCTGGGTAACAGAGCAAGACTCCATCTCAAAAAAAAAGAAAAAAAAAAAAAAAAAAGTAGCCAAGCAAGACATTTTTGAGAAAATAGAACAATGAAGTAGCTGGCCCGATCAAAATGTTATAAAGCGATAGTAAATTACATATATGGTATTGGTGTGGGAATAGAGAAATTGAACACTTAGAATGGATTAGACAGCAAGCAATACTTCTGTGTCTATGTGGGAATTGGTATAGGATAAAGGGGGCACTTGTGCAGTAGCACACGCCTGTAATCTCAGCACTTTGGGAGCCCGAGGCAGGAGGACCGCTTGAGCTCAGGAGTTCGAGACCAGCCTGGGCAACACGGCAAGACACTTGTCTTTACTAAAAATACAAAAATTAGCCTGGTGTGGTGGCACATGCCTGTGGTCCCAACCACTCAGGAGGCTGAGGTGGGAGGTTTGCTTGAGCCAGGAGGCAGAAGTTGCAGTGAGCTGAGATCACATCACTGCACTCCAGCCTGGGTGACAGATGGAGACCCTGTCACAAAAAAAAAAAAAAAAAAAAGGAGGCTGCAACTCCATCTCTTTTTTAAAAAGATAGGGAAGCTGGGTGCAATGGCTCATACCTGTGATTCCAGCGCTTTGGGAACCTGAAGATTGCTTGAGCCCACGAGTTTGAGGCCAGCCTGAACATTGTAGCAAGACCCCCGTCTACAAAAAAATACAAAAATTAGCGGAGTGTGGTGGCATGTGCCTGTAGTCCCAGCTACTCTGGAGGCTGAGGTGGGAGGGTCACTTGAGCCCAGGAGGTCAAGGATGTAGTGAATTGTGATTGCACCACTGCACTCCAGCCTGGGTGACAGAGTGAGAGTCTGTCTCCGTCAATCAATCAATCCATCAGTCAATCTAGTAGGAAAGACTAACTAGACTGAGGCTAAAGAAAATAGTTTTAAAAATCATGGAAGAATTTTAATTTTCCTCATTGATATCCTTAAACCACACTTCATTTCCAAATACACACAATAACAAAGTCGTACTTACACCTAACATGGTACAACTATCCTGCATGCAACCAAAAACACACCAACCCTTCCCCAGGAGAAGATACAAAATCCCTGGATAATGTTCATTCTTCTCTTTTGATATCCTGTAACCTAAATACCGTAGTATAAAGTTAACTATTATTTTATTTAGTTGTTTATTTTGAGACAGGGTCTCACTGTATCACCCAGGCTGGAGTGCAGTGGTACAATCTCGGCTCACTGTAGCCTCCACCTCCTGGGCTCAGGCAATCCTCCCGCCTCAGCCTCCCCAGTAGCTAGGACTACAGGTGCACGCCACCACCCCCAGCTAATTTTTTGTATTTTTTGTAGAGACAGGAATTTTGCCATGTTGCCCAGACTGGTCTCAAACTCCTCGGCCTCAAGTAATTGCCTGCCTTGCCCTCCCAAAAAGCTGGGATTATAGGCGTGAGCCCCTGCACCCCGCTTAAATTATTAATACATCTCATGTTAGATGATAAGGGAATAAGAGGGAAGAAAACAAAAATATTTGGTTAATCTATATACAAACATTCATAACAAAATAAGGAAGAAATACTCATAGTTATTACTGTCCTCATTTCTGCAACTGGTCATGTGGTCAGAGCTGGTCTTTATAATTCCCTTCCTCCACTGCCCTTTCTGTATTTCCTTTTCCCTCAGCAAGCACCTCATCTGGTCATGGTTCTTTGCCTGGTGGGGTGACCCAAACCTTCATTCCTGAGATTCCTGGACCATTAATATTCCTGCCTGAATTAGGCTGTTGTCACTTTTGTTTATTTTAGTCACAGGACGTGGTACCGATGCTCCTCCACTTACAATGAGGTTATGTCCTGATAAATCCTTTTTTTTTTTTTTTTTTTTTTGAGATGGGGTCTCACTCTATCACCCAGGTTGGAGGGCAGTGGTGCAATCTTGGCTCACTGCAGCCTCTACTTCCCAAGCTCAGGTGATCCTCCCACCTCAGCCTCCACGCACTATCACGCCTGGCTAAATTTTTTGTATTTTTAGTAGAGACGGGGTTTCACCATGTGGCCCAGGCCATTCTTGAACTCCTGGGCTCAGGTGATCTGCCTGCCTTGGCCTGAGCGCTGAGATTACAGGTGTGAGCCACTGCATCTGGCCCTCATAAATCCATCTTAAGTTGTAAATACCCTAAATTGAAAATTCGCTTAATGCATCTAACCTACTGAACATCATAGCTCAGCCCTTAAATGTGCTCAGAACACTTCCATTAGCCTGTGGTTAGGCAAAATCATCTAACACAAAGCCTATTTTGTTGACTAGATATGTTGACTATCTCACGTAATTTATTAAATACAGCACACTGTAGAATACAGTATCAGCTGTCTACCCTCATAATCGTGTGGCTGACTGGGAGCCACAGTCACCGCCACTGCCCAGCATCATGAGAAAGCATTGTACTCTATATTGCTAGCCCAGGAAGAGACCAAAATTGACAATTCAAAGAACAGTTTCTACTGAATGTGTATCACTTCTGCCCATCATAAAGTCAAGAAAATCATAAGTCAAATCATCATAAGACAAAGACTGTCTGTATTCACAGATGCCCTAAGGGAGCTCCTGTATTCCAGATATACTCTTCCTTACCTCTGTTGTGTAGCAGCAATACAGGATCCCCTTGGTAATCAAGGCCAGTCATCCCAGCCAGTACAGTGACCTCCTTCTTTGCCTATTAATTTTGGGTAAGGGGAGCACAAGGCGACTGAGTGGCAGCCTCAACCTCCAGTTCAATGTAATCATTGTGTTGCCTAGTGGAAGCATTTCTCCCTTTGGAACCAACCTCTAAATTAGCAGAGCCTAAGGTCATGGGGACGGGAAGCAGAAATGCTGCTAGTGCATCGGTAGGGATAAAAGTGATTGGAGGCCGGGCGCGGTGGTTCACAGCTGTAATCCCAGCACTTTGGGAGGCCGAGGCAGGCAGAACACGAGGTCAGAAGATCAAGACCACCCTGGCCAACATGGTGAAACCCCATCTCTACTAAAAATACAAAACTTAGCTAGGCATGGTGGTGTGTGCCTGTAAGCCCAACTACTCGGGAGGCTGAGGCAGGAGAATCACTTGAACAAGAGAGCCGGAGGTTTCAGTGAGCTGAGATCGCGCCACTGCACTCCAGCCTAGTGACAGAGCAAGACTCCGTCTTAAATAAATAAATAAATAAATAAATAAAGGTGACTGGAGCCACTCCTAATTTCTACCCTTTGACTCCTGGCCCTGTGAAACCTGGCTGTAAGAGAAATTGCACTGTATGCTGGACACTGATTTAGAGGATGTACAGCATCCTGCAGGGCATTGCCCCAGCCCTGCAAGGTATTGTCACCTAGATGGCATTGTCACTGAGTCTTCAAAAGGCAATTCACTATTCTGTCAAACCAGCTGCTTCAGGCTAATGGGAACATGGTAAGACCCGTCAATTATGGTGAATTCCATATGGTGAATTCACCATATGGAATGACCAATGAATTCTAGGCGCATTTCCACATCTCATATGCAGTGAAGTGAGCTGCTTGATCAGAAGCAATACTGTAAAAATCCATGGAGCTGGGTGTCGTGGCTCATATATGTAATCTCAGCACTTTGGGAGGCTGAGGCGGATGGCTCACCTGAGGTCAGGAGTTTGAGACCATCCTGGCCAACATGGTGAAACCCTGTCTCTACTAAAAATACAAAAAAATTAGCCAGGTGTGGTGTCACAGGCCTGTAATCCCAGCTACTCAGGAGGCTGAGGCAGGAAAATCACTTGAACCTGGGAGGCAGAGGTTTTTGTTGTTGTTGTTTGTTTGTTTGTTTGTGACGGAGTCTCACTCTGTCACCCAGGCTGGAGTGCAGTGGTGCAATCTCAGCTCCCTGCAAGCTCCGCCTCCTGGGTTCATGCCATTCTCCTGCCTCAGCCTCCTGAGTAGCTGGGACTACAGGCGCCCGCCAACACGCCCGGCTAATTTTTTGTATTTTTAATAGAGATGGGGTTTCACTGTGTTAACCAGGGTGGTCTCGATCTCCTGACCTTGTGATCCACCCGCCTCAGCCTCCCAAAGTGCTGGGATTACAGGCGTGAGCCACCGCACCTGGCCGAGACTCCATCTTAAAAAAAAAAAAAAAAAAAAAACTGGAGAGTTCATATATCCCTGAGATAGGACAGTGAAGGTGTTGCTGAAAGCAAACTGCTTCTGGTGGTCTTTATGGACAGGGATGGAGCAAAAGGCATTTGCCAAGTCAGTAGCTGCATACCAGGTATCAGGGAACATGCCAATTTGCTCAAGCAGTTAAACCATATCTGAAACAGCAGTGCAATTGAGTTACTGTCTGATTAAGTTTTTGATAATCCACTGTCATTCTCCAAGATTCATCTGTTTCCTGCACAGGCCAAATAGGTAAGTTGAATGGGGATGTGATGAGAATCACCACTCCTGTATCTTATAAGTCCTTGATGGGGTACTCATCTCTGTAGTCTCTGCGAATGCAGGGTGGTTTTGGTTTACTAATTTTGCAAGTAGAGGCAGCCCTAGTGGCTTCCATTTAGCCTTTCCTACTGTAATAGCCCTTACACCACAGGTCAGGGAACCAATGCAGGGATTCTGCCAGTTGCTGAGTGTATCTATTCCAATTATGCATTCCAGAGCTGGGGAAATAGCCACAGGATTGATCTGAGCATTCACTGGGCCCACCATAAGTAGGACCTGAGCTAAAACTCCATCAGTCACCTGACCTCCATAAACCTTTACTGTGATGAGGGACCACAGTGACATTTTGGGTCTCCAGAAAAAAAGTGTCAATTCAGAGCCAGTGTCCAATAATCCCTGGAAAGTCTGACTCCTTCCTTTTCCCCAGTATGCTGTCACCCTGGTAAATAGCCACAGGTCCCTTGGGGAAGACTGGGAGAAAGACTAACAGTATATGTTTTTGGCAATGTAGCAGGTCTTTCATACAGCATCTGTCCTCCCTTTCATTCAAGGGATTCTGGTCTCTGAGTCTGAAAATTGCCTCAAGTGTAGAAACTGGTTGAGAGGCCATGATTCTCTGTTTTGGTGATTCAAATTAGACTTCATTCACTCCATAACTCTTCTGCTTATACAGATCAAGTAAGAATTTAATAGGATGTGTGCAGTGGCTCATGCCTGCCTGTAGCCTCAACACTTTTGGAGGCCAAGGAGGGAGGATCAGTTGAGGCCAGGAGTTTGAGACCAGCCTGATAAACAAAGTAAGACCCTGGCTCTACAAAATATATATAAAAATTAGTGGCCAGGGGCTGTGTGCGGTGGCTCACGCCTTTAAACCCAGCACTTTGGGAGGCCGAGGCGGGCGGATCGCGAGGTCCAGAGATCGAGACCATGCTGGCTAACATGGTGAAACCCCATCTCTACTAAAAAATACAAAAATATTAGCTGGGCATGGTGGCGGGCACCTGTAGTCCCAGCTACTTGGGAGGATGAGGCAGGAGAATGGCATGAACCTGGGAGGCGGAGGTTGCAGTGAGCTAAGATTGCACCACTACACTCCAGCCTGGGCGACAGAGCAAGACTCCGTCTCAAAAAAATAAAAAAAAAAAATTAGTGTCCGGGGGCTAGGCACAGTGGCACACACCTGTAATCTCAGCACTTTGGGAGGCCGAGGAGGGTGGATCACCTGAGGTTGGGAGTTCGAGATTAGCCTGATCAACATGGAGAAACTCCGTCTCTACTAAAATTACAAAATTAGCTGGGCATGGTGGCACATACCTGTAATCCCAGCTACTCGGGAGGCTGAGGCAGGAAACCCACTTGAACCCAGGAGGCGGAGGTTGTGGTGAGCCGAGATTGTACCATTGCACTCCAGCCTGGGCAACAAGAGCAAAACTCTGTCTCAAACAAAAAAAAAGAAAAAAAAAATTAGTGACCGGGCGCAGTGGCTCACGCCTGTAATCCCAGCACTTTGGGAGGCTGAGACAGGCTGATCACCTGAGGCCTGGAGTGCGAGACCAGCCTGACCAACATGGAGAAACCCTGTGTCTACTAAAAATACAAAATTAGCCAGGCGTGGTGGCGCGTGCCTGTAATCCCAGCTACTTGGGAGGTTGAGACAGGAGAATCGCTCGAACCCAGGAGGCAGAGGTTGCAGTGAGCCAAGATTGTGCTGTTGCACTCCAGCCTGAGCAACAAGAGTGAAACTCTGTCTAAATACACACACACACACACACACACATTTATATATATATGTATAATAAATTAGCTGGGTGTGGTGGCATGTGTCTGTAGTCCTAGCTACTCAGGAGGCTAAGATGAGAGGAGCACTTGACCCCGGGAGGTCAAGGCAGCAGTGAGCCATGATTCTGCACTCCAGCCTGGGTGACAGAGTGAGACCCTATCTGGGAAAAAAAAAAAAAAAAGACTTTAATAGATTACTCATATTATTCTTTTCAAGGGATGTCATGATCAACGAGCCAATGAATGCATAGGTCTCTGTGAGTCAGATCATTCTGGTTACTATTTTGGCTCTGCTGTTCATTACAGCACCTGTGCACCATGGTTTTGGCAAGTAAGTACTGCCGCTTGACCCCTGCTATCCCAGGATCTCATTATCCACATTGTATTTAGGGATCCCAGTTCAATGGGAAATTATAGCAATTCCCACAGTAATTTCTTTTTTCTTCTTTTTTTTTTTTTTTTTTTTGAGATGGAGTCTCACTCTGTTGCCCAGACTGAAGTACAGTGGCAGGATCTTGGCTTACTGCAACCTCCGCCTCCCAGGTTCAAGCTATTCTGCCTCAGCCTCCCGAGTAACTGGGACTACAGGTACACGCCACCATGCCCAGCTAATTTTTGTATTTTTTTTAAGTAGAGACAGGATTTCACCATGCTGGCTAGGCTGGTCTCGAACTACTGACCTCAAATGATCCGCCTGCCTCGGCCTCCCAAAGTGCTAGGATTACAGGGGTGAGACACCTCACCTGGCCTCCACCGTAATTTCTAACCAAAAGAGAAAAACAGACCACAGAGCTCTTCAAGGATGCTGAAGCTCCTCTCAAAAATGTATTTACCACAGTGGTGAAAGGTGTGTCCTCTGGATCCTCCCGTGGTGGGTAAATAGGTCTTCCATGACGAATGCACTCTGCATTCCAATCCCCCTAAGCCTTTGGATCCTTCTCTTTGCAGGACAGCAAGGCAATTCTGGCATTTCAGCTTCATTTACTCATTTACCTTCCGGTCCACATTTCATACAACCAACCAACCTGCGAAAGCCTTTTTTTTTTTTTGAGATGAATTTCACTCTTGTCACTCAGGCTGGGGTGCAATGGCATGATCTCAGCTCACTGCAACCTCCACCTCCCGGGTTCAAGCAATTCTCCTGCCTCAGCCTCCCGAGTAGCTGGGATTACAGGCATGTGCCACCATGCCCAGCTAATTTTTGTGTTATTAATAGAGATGGGTTTTCACCATGTCGGCCAGGATGGTCTCTAACTCCTGACCTCAGGTGATCCACCTGCCTTGGCCTCCTAAAGTGCTGGGATTACAGGCGTGAGCTACCGCGCCCAGCCTGTGAAAGCCCTTTAACTCCTTGAGCGAAAACACTAATTTCAGAATCTCTGCTTAGTGGACCCATACTGCACTGGTTGGCAAACATTTTCTCTGTAGATGGCCAGCTAGTAAATACCTTAGGCTTTGCAGACTATTCTGTCTCTGTCACAATTACCAGGTTCTGCTGTTGGAGCACAAAAGCAGCCATAGGAAATACACAAATGAGACAGCATATTCCAATGACATTTCCCTTATGGACACTGAAATCTGAATTCCATATAATTTTCAAGTGTCATAAAAGATGATCCTTCTTGGCCGGGCGTAGTGGCTCATGCCTGTAATCCCAGCACTTTGGAAGGCCGAGGTGGGTAGATCACCTGAGGTCAAGAGTTTGAGACCAGCCTGGCCAACATGGTGAAACCCATCTCTACTAAAAAATACAAAAATTAGCTGGGTGCAGTGGCAGGTGCCTGTAATCCCAGCTACTTGGGAGGCTGAGGCAGGAGAATCACTTGAACCCGGGAGGTGGAGGTTGCAGTGAGCTGAGATTGTGCCATCCAGCCTGGGTGACAGAGCAAAACTCCATCTCATAAAAAAAAAAAAAAAAAAAAGAATATTTACAATTCATCTCTTCTATCTTTTGTGTATTATTGTCATATATTTTTTATTTATTTATTTATTTAGAGATAGGGTCTCACTCTGTCACCCAGATTTTTTGGAGGGCAGTGGCACGATTTTGTCTCATTGCAACCTTTGCCTCCCAGGTTCAGGTATTCCTCCCACCTCAGCCTCCCGAGTAGCTGGGACTACAGGTGTGTGCCACCATGCCTGGCTAATTTTGTATTTTTAGTAGAGATGGGGTTTTTGCCACGTTGCCCAGGCTGGTCTCAAATTCCTGGGCTAAAGGGATCCTCCTGCCTCGGCCTCTCAAAGAGCTGCGATTTTAGACATAAGCCACCACACCAGGCCAAAAATTGTACACATTTATGGTGTACAAAATGATGTGTTTTTTTGTTGGTGGTGATTTGTTGTTGTTGTTGTTGTTGTTGTTGTTGTTTGAGACGAAGTTTCACTCTTGTCCCCCAGGCAGGAGTACAATAGCGTGATCTCGGCTCACTGCAACCTCCACCTCCCAGGTTCAAGTGATTCCCCTGCTTCAGCCTCCTAGTAGCTGGGATTACAGGCACCTACCACCATGCCCGGCTAATTTTTGTAATTTTAGTAGAGATGGGGTTTCACCATGTTGGCCAGGCTGGTCTCGAACTCCTGACCTCAGGTGATCTGCACGCCTTGGCCTCCCAAAGTGCTGGGATTACAGGAGTGAGCCACTGCGCCTGGCCCAACATGATGTTTTGATATGTGTATACACTGTGAAACTGCTACATCAAATTAATTAACATATGCATGGCCGGGCGCGGTGGCTCAACCCTGTAATCCCAGCACTTTGGGAGGCCGAGACGGGCGGATCACGAGGTCAGGAGATCGAGACCATCCTGGCTAACCCGGTGAAACCCCATCTCTAGTAAAAAAAATACAAAAAAATAGCCGGGCGAGGTGGCGAGCGTCTGTAGTCCCAGCTACTCGGGAGGCTGAGGCAGGAGAATGGCGTAAACCCGGGAGGCGGAGCTTGCAGTGAGCCGAGATCCGGCCACTGCACTCCAGGCTGGGCAACAGAGCGAGACTCCGTCTCAAAAAAAAAAAACAAAAAAAAAAATCATATGCATTACCTCTCATACTTACCGTTTTATTTGTGGTGAGAACTTTAAAAATCTACTCTCTTGGCAATTTTTAAGTACACAATATATTGTTAACTATAGTCACCATGATGTACAAAAAAATCTCTTCAACTTATTCCTCCTAACTAAAATTTTCTGTTCTTTGACCAATATCTCTCCTATCCCTCCACCCTGCTCGTATTTTTCCACATTTATAAATCAACAATACATTGCTATTACTATTATTATTATGAGACCCGGTTTTGCACTGGTACCCAGGCTGAAGTGTAGTGCCACGATCATAGCTTACTGACACGTCAGCCTCCCGAGCAGCTAGGACCACAGGTAGGCACCAGTACACATCCAGCTAATTTTTAAATTTTTTCTGTAGAGACAGGGTCTCACTGTGTTACCCAGGCTGGTCTTGAACTCCTGAGCTTAAGTGATTCTCCTTCCTTGGCCTCCCAAAATGCTAGTATTACAGGCGTGAGCCACTGTGTCCAGCCCACATTGCTGTTATTTTTGCTTTAGATTGTCAATTATCTTTCAGGGTAATCAGAAATAATTTTTTTTTTTTGAGATGGAGTCTTGCTCTGTCACCAGGCTGGAGTGCAGTGGTGCAATCTCAGCTCACTACAACCTCCGCCTCCCAGGTTCAAGTGATTCTCCTGCTGCAGCCTCCCAAGTAGCTGGGACTACAGGTGTGCATCATCACACCCAGCTAATTTTTGTATTTTTAGTAGAGACAGGGTTTCACCATGTTGGCCAGGATGGTCTCAATCTCTTGACCTCTGATCTGTCCGCCTCAGCCTCCCAAAGTGCTGGGATTACAGGCGTGAGCCACCGTGCCTGGCCTAGAAATAATTTAAACATGTCTTTTGGCAGGAGGTGGTGGCTCACACCTGTAATCCTAGCACTTTGGGAGGCTAAGGAGGGAGGATCACTTGAGCCCAGGAGTTTGAGACCAACCTGGGCAATATAGTGAGACCTCACCTCTATAAATAATTTTAAAAATTAGCCAAGTGGCCAGGCATGGTGGCTCACGTCTGTAATCCCAGCACTTTGGGAGGCCAAGGTGTGCAGATCACCTGAGATCAGGAGTTCAAGACCAGCCTAGCCGACATAGTGAAACCCTGTCTACTAAAATTACAAAAATTAGCCGGGCATGGTGGTAGGTGCCTGTAATCCCAGCTACTCAGGAGGCTGAGGCAGGAGAATTGCTTGAACCTGGGAGGTGGAGGTTGCAGTGAGCCGAGATCATGCCATTGCACTCTAACCTGGGAGAGAGAGTGAGACTCTGTCTAAAAAAAAAAAAAAAAAAAAAATTACCCAAGTGTGGGGGTGCACACCTGTGGTCCTAGCTACTCAAGAGGCTGAGACAGGTGGATCACTTGAGTCTGAGTGGTCAAGGTTGAAGTAAGCCAGGATCACACCTCTGCACTCCAGCCTGGGCAACAGAGCAAGAGCCAGTGTCAAATATATATATTATATAATATAGTATATAATATATATTATGTATATTTGATATATTTTTATATATTATATATATATATATATATATATATAAAGCATGGTGGTATATGCCTATAGTCCCAGGTACTTGAGGGACTGAGGTGGGAGGATCACTTGAGCTCAGGAGATAGAGGCTGCAGTGAGCTATGATCCTGCCACTGCACTCCAGCCTGGGCAACAGAGTGAGATCCTGTCTCAAAAACAAAACAAAACAAAAAAACTAAATAAATAAATATACCTCTTTATATTAAAATAATTAAATGAATCTATAAAATAATTATAGATTCATAGGAAGTTGCAAAAAATAGCATTGAGAGCCCTGCTTACCCTTCATCTAGCTTCTCCTAATGGTAACATTTTAAATAACTATGTACAATATCAAAACCTGATATTGTCAATTCAAGACACTGACATGAGTACAATGATTTTAAGCAGAATACAGACCTTATTCAGATTTCTCCTATGTGAGTTTTTATACGTATTCCAGTGTGTGCATGTAGAGGTCTGTGCAATTTACACCATGTATGAATTCGTTACCAACACCCTCACTTTTGAAATCAATTCTTGCAACATATAGAATTCTGGGTTGATGGTTTCTTCAGCACTAAAGATGTCGGTTCATTGTCTTATGCTTGCATGGATAGTTTCTGACAAGAAGGCAGGTATAATTCTTATCTTTGTTCCTCTGTATGTAATAACGTGTCGTTTTTTCCCCTTTGGCTGTGTGATGATTAATTTTAGGTGTCATCTTGACTGAGCCATGGGGTGGTCAGATATTTAGTCAACAATTATTCTGGATGTTTCTGTGAAGGTCTTTTGGATGAGTTTAAATCAGTATCAGATTCAAATCAGTAGACTAAGTAAAGAAGTCTGCCCTCCCTAATATGAGTGGGCCTCATCCAATCAATTGAAGGCCTCAATAGAACTAAACGGTTGACTCTTCCCTGAGTAAGATACTTCTTGCTACCTGACTGCCTTCAAACTGGGACATCAGCTTTTTCCTTTCCTGCCTCAGACCAGAACTGAAATGTCAGGCCGGGCGCAGTGGCTCACGTCTGTAATCCCAGCACTTTGGGAAGCCACCTGAGGTCAGGAGTTTGAGACCAGCCTGACCAACATGGAGAAACCCTGTCTCTACTAAAAATACAAAATTAGCCATGCATGGGGGCACATGCCTGTAATCCCAGCTACTTGGGAGGCTGAGGCAGGAGAATCTCTTGAACCCGGGAGGTGGAGGTTGCGGTGAGCTGAGATTGTGCCACTGCACTCCAGCCTGGGCAACAAGAGACAAAAAAAAAAAAAAAAAAAAAAGAACTGAAACATCAGCCCTTCCTGGGTCTCAAACTTCCCAGCCTTTCTGCAGAAACTATTCCATTGGCTTTCCTGATTCTCACGCCCTCGGACTGGAACTAAACCATTGACTCTCCTGTGTCTCCAGCTTGCTGACTCATCCTGCAAATCTTAGGACTTGTAAGCCTCCATAATTGCATGAGGCAATTTCTTATAATACATCCCTATCTATCTACCCATCCATGTCTTATTGGCTCTGTTTCTCTGGAGAACCCTGACTAATACAGGCTGCCTTCAAAATTGTCTCTTTATCTTTGGTTTTAATTTTTAATTTTTTTAAATTTTTTGTTTGTTTGTTTGAGACAGGGTCTCCCTATATTCCCAGGCTGGAGTGCAGTGGTGTAATCACATCTCATTGAAACCTCCGCCTCCCAGGCTCAAGGGATTTCCTATCTCAGCATCCCAAGTAGCTGGGACTACAGGTGCGCACCTCTACAGCCAGCTATTTTTGTTTGTTTTGTAGAAGCAAGGGTCTCACCATGTTGTCCAGGCTGCTCTGGAACTCCTGGGCTCAAGCAATCAACCCACCTTGGCCTTCCAAAGTGCTGTGATTACAGGCGTGTGCCACTGCACCCAGCATATCCTTGGTTTTTAGCTTTTTGACTATGATGTATCTAGGTATGGTTTTTGTTTTTTGTGGGGATGATATTTATACTATATAATGTTCTCTGTGATTTTTGGACATATGTTTTGATGCCTTTCACTATTTTTGGAAAATTCTCAGCCATTATCTCTTCAGACATTTCTTCTCCCTATTCTCTTTCTCTTCCTTCTTTGAGTCCAATTACATGCATATTTGAAAACCTGATGTTGTCCCACATTTCTCAGATGCTCTGTTCTTTGTTTTTTCACCTTTCTTTCTCTCTTTCTTTCCTTCCTTCCTTCCTTCCTTCCTTCCTTCCTTCCTTCTTCTTTTTTCAAGACAAGAGTCTCACTTTGTTATCCAGGCTGGAGTGCAGTGGCGCAATCTCAGCTCACTGCAACCTCCACCTCCCAGGTTCAAGTGATTCTCCTGCCTCAGCCTCCTGAGTAGCTGGGATTACAGGTGCAGACCACCATGCCCAGCTAATTTTTGTATTTTTAGTAGAGACAGGGTTTCACTATGTTGGTCAGGCTGGTCTCAAACTCCTGACCTCGTGATCTGCCCGCCTCAGCCTCCCAAAGTGCTGGATTACAGGCATGAGCCACCGCGTCCGGCCTCACTTATTTTTCTCTTTGTATTTCAGTGCAGGTAATTTCTATCAACCTGATTTCAAATTTTTTAGATTCTTTCTTCAATTTTGTGGAGTCTGCTGATATAGATACACCCTTAGAAGGCATGCCTCCTCTGTTACCATGCTTTTATTTCCAGAATTTCCACTTGACTCAAATAGTTTCTATCTCTGCTGAAATTGCCCATCTGTTTATGTTTGTGGTCCATCTTTTCTACTAGCATCTTTCACATATAAATCATGACTAAAATTCCTGTTGCTTTCAACAACTTCATCATTTTTTTAGCATTGCTGGCTTAGTGGATTACTTTCTGTCTCGTTTGTTTATTTGTTTGCTTGTTTTGAGACAAAGTCTTGCTCTGTCATCCTGACTGGAGTGCAGTGGCATGACCTTGCCTCACGGCAGCCTTGACCTCCTAGACTCAGGTAATCCTCCCACCTCAGCCTCCCAAGTTGTTGGGACTGCAGGCACGCATCACCACACCCAGCTCTGCTTTGTATCTTGACAGTGGATTGTCATTTTATTTCTTGCTTTTTAGTGTTTTATAATTTTTGAATAAGTGCCTGACATTGTGTGTAGGACAGTTGAGACTTAAATAGTATTCATTCCTGGAAATGGGCATGTAGCACTTAGTATTGGAGCTGAAGTTAGTCTGGTCAGGAGTTGGGTGGGGTTTGGATTTCGTTGTTGCTATGATTACCTTTATTGTTGCTATGGTTACCTTCACTGTACCACTGGTTCTTCATTCTTTTAGCATCATCTCAAGCTGAGGATGAGGGCGGGGTTGCTGGAGGGATTTACTCTGTGTTACTGCTCCTACCTGTCAGCTTTCCACTCCTAAGTTAGATTGCTAGTGCTTGTTACTTGATGCTTGCTAGCCTTAAAAACAGGGGTGTCTGTTATCCTGGTTCAAATTCAATCTTATGCAAACTCCATCACCCTAGGTCTTGAGAGTGGGGCTTCCTCAGTGATCTTGCTCCTTCCCCCTTCCCACAGCACCAAAACTCTGCCTGGTACGTTTGGCAGATCCTATATGAGAGCTTCTTGCCCCTTTCTCAAAAGTAGGAACCTTGTAATGGTATTGGCATACAATCCTGGGTCAAGGATGGTTTTCCATCCCTCCCTCTTCCCCCAGCTGCAATGGGTCTTCACATGTGCCCTGGATGTGAAGGTTCACTGCCGTTTCCCTGCAGCCTAACACTTCTGCTCTACAAGGGGAAAGGGCCTGGGTGAGGCTGAGACCTCCCTGCATTCCTGCAGCTACAGCCCCTCCCTGCCGCCAGACTTGCACCTGACGGTGCAGAAATACAGATGCAAAGTGGCCACCTCTATAACTTTAGTGGTGAAGACTGTATAGTTAGTTGTGAGATAGTGTGAGACCATAAAGTAAGGTTGCCATGGTCATTTGCTGGCTTGTTCTGGGTGATGATACAGTTAGTTCATTATGAGATACAAGGGAAAGTAAGTTCTGGAATAAACTCCTGCGGTACTGTGGTAAGACACAATCTATTATTACCTAAGGAATAATACTTTGAGCTAATAGGAAACTAGTTCCTGATTATTAGCCACACATATGACTTTAAGCAATGGATAAACTGCAGCTGAGACTTACACAGATGAAATATGGCAGGCTCCCAAGCGACTTCTGAATTCTCGAGTGGCTTCTAGTTCTTTGGATTGCTGCCTTCACTCACTTATTCATTCAACTAGTGTTCAGAACCTACCATGTGCTAGGAATTGTGCTAGGTGCTGGGAATACAGCATGGAATGAGATAGGGTTCTTGTTAGCTATGAAGAAAGGTTGGGCCGGAACTGGTGGCTCACGCCTGTAATCCCAACACTTTGGGAGGCCAAGGCAGAAGGACAGCTTAAAGCCAGGAATTTGAGACCAGCTTGATCAGCATAGTGAGGCCCCATCACTGCAAAAACATTAAAAATAAGCAAAAGGCAGTCACCAGACAAGTAATTACAATTCCAAAGAATACTCTAAAACTGGAAGTGCAGGGGAATATAAAAGTGTATCTCTGGGCCAGGCGCGGTGGCTCACGCTTGTAATCCCAGCACTTTGGGAGGCCAAGGCGGGTGGATCACGAGATCAAGAGATTGAGACCATCCTGACCAACATGGTGAAACCCCGTCTCTACTAAAAATACAAAAAAAATTAGCTGGGCATGGTGGCACGCGTCTGTAGTCCACTTGGGAGGCTGAGGCAGGAGAATTGCTTGAACTCAGGAGGCAGAAGTTGCAGTGGGCCGAGATCACATCACTGCACTCCAGCCTGGTGACAGAGAGAGACTCCGTCTCAAAAAAAAAAAAAAATTATCTCTGCCAGGTGTGGTGGCTCATACTTGTAATCCCAATACTTTGGGAAGTCAAGATAGGAGGACGACTTGAGACCAGGGGTTCAAGACTAGCCAGTGCAACATAGGGAGACCCTGTCTCTACAAAATTTTTAAAAAATATTAGCCAGGCGTAGTGGCATGCACCTATGATCCCAGCTACATAGAAGGCTGAAGTGGGAGAATCACTTAAGCCTGGGAGGTTGAGGCTGCAATGAGCCATGATCACACCACTGCACCCCAGCCTGGGTGAAGAGTAAGACCATCTCAAAAATTTAAAAAAAAAAAAAAAAAAAAAAAGTGTATCTCGGCCAGGCATGGTGCCTCACCCCTGTAATTCCAGTAATTCCAGCACTTTGGGAGGCAGAGACGGGTGGACCACGAGGTCAGGAGTTCAAGACCAGCCTGGCCAAGATGGTGAAACCCCATCTCTACTAAAAATACAAAAATTAGCCAGGCGTGGTGGTGGGGGGCTATAATCCCAGTTACTCGGGAGGCTGAGGCAGGAGAACTGCTTGAACTCGGGAGGTGGAGGTTGCAGTGAGCTGAGATCGTGCCACTGCGCTCCAGCCTGGGGGACAGAGCGAGGCTCCATCTCAAAAAAAAAGCGTATCTCTAGGGAAGTACCTTTAAACTGAGACTTGAAGAACAAGCAGGAATTTGCTAGGTGTGCCAGCCAAAGGGAACAGCATGTGTAAGGCCGAATTAGGAAGAGGCTTGGACATATGCAAGCAACTGGAAGAAGGCCCAGTGAGGCTGAAGATGATGGAGACGGAGGGGATGGAGAAAGAGAGGTATACGGGTCTTATGACCCGTATGCATCCTGCGGGTCATAAGAGGACGACTGGACTTTATCCTGAGAGCAATGGGAAGCTACTGGGGAGTATAGGCAGGGAGCAAGTCACCTGATTAGTTTGGGTCTTTGAAAAGCTGTTCAGCAGGCTGTGCAGACAATGGATCGGAGGAGGGCCAGAGTGGAAATGGGGAGACCAGTCAGGAAGCAGAAAAAAAAGAGGAGCATGGCACATCCAGGACAGCAGGGAGATTGCACCTCAACCCTTTTTAATTTTACTTTTGTATTTTCATTTATTTATTTATGTTTTTAGATGGAGTTTCACTCCTGTTGCCCAGGCTGGAGTGCAGTGGTGCCATCTCAGCTCATTGCAACCTCTGCCTCCCAGGTTCAAGAGATTCTCCTGCCTCAGCTTCCCGAGTAGCTAGGAAGCTAGGATTACAGGTGTCCGCCACCACACCCAGCTAATTTTTTTTTTTTTTTTTTTTTTTAGTAGAGATGGGGTTTCACCATGTTGGTCAGGCTGGTCTTGAACTCCTGACCTCAGGTGATCCACCTGCCTCAGCCTCCAAAAGTGTTAGGATTACAGGCGTGAGTCACTGCACCTAGTCAACTCTTTTATTTATTTATTTATTTATTTATTTATTTATTTTTTCAAGACAGCCTTCCTCTGTCACCCAGGCTGGAGTGCAGTGGCATGATATCAGCTCACTGCAACCTCCACCTCCAGGGTTCAAGCAATTCTCCTACCTCAGCCTCTCAAGTAGCTGGGAATACAGGCACCCGCTCCCACGCCCAGCTAATTTTTGTACTTTTAGTGGAGACGGGATTTCACCATGTTGGCCAGGCTGGTCTCAAACTCTTGACCTCAGGTGATCCGCCTGCCTCAGCCTCCCAAAGTGCTGGGATTACAGGAGTGAGCTACTACACTCAACCTATTTATGTATTATTTTTTTGAGGCAAGGTCTCGCTCTGTCACCCAGGCTGAAGGATAGCGTTTCAATCACGGCTCACTACAGCCTCAACCTCCTGGGCTCAAGCAATCCTCCTGCCTCAGCCTCCCGAGTAGCTGGGACCACCTGGCTAATTTTTCAGTTTTTATAGAGATGTGGGTCTCACCATGTTGACCAGGCTGGTTTTGAACTCCTGGGTTTAGGCAATCCTGCCACCTTGGCCTCCCAAAGTACTGGAATTACCGTGTGAGCCACCATGCTTGGCTGCCTCAACCTCTTATACCATTTCCGTTTTTTTTTTCCAGAGCACTAAGGCAAAAACGTTGTTCTATAGAGGGAGTGTGCTGGGAAGTTCAGGTGAGCTGTTTCTTGCTAGTTTCAAGATTTACCACCAGAGGGCAGAAAAACCCAAAGAGACGCTTGGAATAGGCCCCGGGTCCACTTCCTGGAGACCGAATCCTGGGATGCAGACAGCTGAAGGGCGTACCCTCCCGTTGCCCAGTGAGACGGCTGACTCGGCTGACGGGAGCCAGTCTTTCTGTTTTTCAGATGCTGGTTAGAAGGCAGTGAGTAAACTGAAGGAATTCTGAACTGGGTGCTTGAAAATGTGAGTTCTAGTTCCTGCCCCTCACTTTCCTGACTTGAGCAAGTTACTTCACATTTCTCAGCTCCCAATATCGGCAAGAATGGAGCTGATAATCCCTGCCCCAGGCCCTTAGCCCTAAATTCAGAAGGAGACCGAGTAATGTGTTCAGAATCTGGTGTTTGAGTGACCTGGGTTTAAACCCAACCCCAACTATAAACTAGTTCTATAACCTTGGTCAAGTGGATTCACTTTTTTTTTTTTTTTTTTTTTTTTTTTTTAAGACTGTCTTACTCTGTCGCCCAGGCTGGAGTACAGTGGCGTGATCTCAGCTCACTGCAACATCTGCCTCCTGGGCTCAAGTGATCCTCTCACCGTAGCCTCCCAAGTAGTTGGGACTACAGGCACATGCTACCACGCCCAGCTAATTTTTGTATTTTTGGTAGGGACAGGGATTCACTGTTTTGCCCAGGCTGATTTCGAACCCTCAAGTGATTCTTCCCCCCTCGGCCTCCCAAAGTGCTGGGATTACAGGTATGAGCCACCACGCCCAGCCTGCAGAGCTACATTTTCCCTTTTTGTTAAATGGGAATTCTAACACATCTTTTGCATATTTGTAAGTTGTAAATGAGATAATGTCTATTAAGTACTTAGCACAGTTGCTGGCACGTAATAATTGTTCAATATATGTTTATTATTCACATAGCAATTTAAGAAATTTAGCTCACTTATTTTTATTTATTTATTTATTTTTTTGAGACGGAGTCTGGCTCTGTTGCCCAGGCTGGAGTGCAGTGGCCGGATCTCAGCTCACTGCAAGCCCCGCCTCCCAGGTTCATGCCATTCTCCTGCCTCAGCCTCCCGAGTAGCTGGGACTACAGGCGCCCGCCACCTCGCCCGGCTGATTTTTTTTGTATTTTAGTAGAGACGGGGTTTCACCGTGTTAGCCAGGATGGTCTCGATCTCCTAGCTCACTTATTAAGTGATTACTTTTTTTTTCTGTCTTTCTTTCTTTTTTTTTTTTTTTGAATTGGAGCTGGCGCATTGCACTATTGCCCAGGCTGGAGTGCAGTGGCGCAATCTCAGCTCACTGCAAGCTCCGCCTCCCGGGTTCATGCCATTCTCCTGCCTCAGCCTCCCGAGTAGCTGGGACTACAGGCACCCGCCACCATGCCTGGCTAATTTTTTGTATTTTTAGTAGAGACGGGGTTTCACCGTGTTAGCCAGGATGGCAAGTGCTTACTTAAAGGGCTTACTTAATGGATTTCTGGGACTGGGGTTCTGCTGGCAATTCCTTTTGTAGCTTTTAGCAAGATTCCTTCCCTTTTCTGAGCGCCAGTTTATCCAACAGAAAAATAAGGGGTTACCATCAATCAATGAGTGGATAAATAAACTATTATATATGTGTGCATACACACACACACACACATATATATATATAATGGAATACTACTCGGCCATAAAAAAAGGAATGAATTAATGGCATTCACAGCAACCTGGATGGGATTGGAGACACTTAGTCTAAGCGAAGTAACTCAGCAGTGGAAAACTAAACATCATATGTTCTCACTCATAAGTGGGAGTTAAGCTATGAGGATGCAAAGGCATAAAAATGACACAATGGACTTTGGGGACTCAAGGGGAAAGGATAGGAAGGGGGTGAGGGATAAAAGACTACAAATTGGGTTCAGTGTATACTTCTCGGGCAATGGGTGCACCAAAATCTCACAAGTCGCCACTAAAGAACTTACTCATGTAACCACATACCACCTGTTCCCTAAAAACATATGGAAATAAAAAAATTTAAAAAAAAAGAAAGAAGGAAAAAGGGCGGGGTGCGGTGGCTCACGCCCGTAATCCCAGCATTTTGGGAGGCCAAGGTGGGTGGATCACGAGGTCAAGAGATCGAGACCATCCTGGCCGACATGGTGAAACCCCATCTCTACTAAAAGTACAAAAATTAGCTGCGCATGGTGGCGTGTGCCTGTAGTCCCAGCTATTTGGGAGGCTGAGGCAGGAGAATCACTTGAACCCGGGAGGCAGAGGTTGCAGTGAGCCGAGATTGCGCCATTGCATTCCAGCCTGATGACAGACCCAGACTCGTTTCAAAGAAGAAAAAGAACGGGTTAGATTAGACTGGATACTCATAGGAGCCCTTCCAGCTCTGACATTCCAGGATGCTTCTCTTCCTCTCCTTTCTCCCTCCCAGTCTTCTACTTACTCATCCATTATTCATTCCTTCAACAATTATTAACTGAATATCTACTATAATCCAGATGCAGGAAATAAAACAGACCCACATCAAAACAGGTGTAATCAATGGAAGCCAGTCCTTTGGAAGCGTATTTGTTCAAAGCCTTTATCGTCTTCTCCAGCAATCAATCCTTGCAGGTTATTTTGTGTTTGGAACAGGAAAAAATGGTGCCAAGAGTTTATTTCCATGTATCTCTGTGTGACCATGTACACACAGGAGCACACACACACGTTTATATATAACATTTGCAGCAGTGTTGCCATGGGAACCATTTTTTGGTGTCGCTGGGCATGAGGGATGCCTGCGAGTGGAGAAGCTTTTATGGAACACCCCCTGCGTGCACTTTTGTGTGGCATGAAATCCCGCTGGGAGAGTTGCCCTAAGAGCCTTGGTTGGCCCTTTTGATCATCGCTGCCTATTTTTCTCATTGATCTTGTCAAATATGAGTGAATTTGACTGAGGGAGCTGAATGTCAAACTTGGTGACTGGCAGAGCAAGATCCTCTGGGACATTTGCCAACACGGTGGTGTGGATAAGTCAGCTTGGGCTTTTTGTCTTGTGAAACCCTTGATTTGGGGATGTTTAAAGGTTTGGAGAAGACTTGGATGGAAAGACAAAAGCAGTCAGGGGGTATATTTTCAGAAACGACAGCTGCAGCAGCCGCTTTTGAACTTGGTAGGCAGTGCCAGAGCGGGGAGGGGCCAGAATGGCAGCAGGAGAGTGAGGAAGGGAGTCACTGTCCCCCAAGCATCTCCTCTGGACCTGGCCCCATCCTGAGTGCTTTGCATATGTTATTTCCTCTAATCCTCAAATCAGCTCTGTAAGATAGACATTGTTGTTCTTAGCAGGAAACTGGAATATGGAGAGGAAAAGGAACCCAGCCAGGAAGCTGCAAAGCTCAGATTCCTGCCCAGGTTGGGCTGGACTCCAGAGCCTGGGCTTTGCCCACTATTCAGTGTCACTGGCATACACTCAGTTTGGTCATCCTCATAGCCGCCCATGGCTGGATCTGCTACAGTGACTTTGGTTTGTCTGCAGCTCGGTTTTCCTTTACTTCTAGGCCAGAAATAGGGTAAGGGGTCAGGGAATGGCAGTCCAGAGATTCAAGTCCTGACAAACCAAAGTCACTGTAGCAGATCCAGCCATGGGCGGCTATAAGGATGACCAAACTGAGTGTATGCCAGGTATTACATTCACCTTAATACAGGAGCTGGCTCAAGTCTTGGTTTTGTGAGGGCTTATTGCACACAAGGCACTTTCTCACTTACTCATTACAAAGTCTTATGAGATCGATGCTATCATTATTGTTACTATAATGCAGATAAAGAGACTGAAGGCTGGGCATGGTGGCTCACGCCTGTAATCCCAGCACTTTGGGAGGCCGAGGCAGGCAGATCACGAGGTCAGGAGATCGAGACCATCCTGGCTAACACGGTGAAACCCTGTCTCTACTAAAAATACAAAAAAAATTAGCCAGGCATGGTGGCGGGCACCTGTAGTCCCAGCTACTTGGGAGGCTGAGCAGGAGAATGGTGTGAACCCAGGAGGCGGAGCTTGCAGTGAGCCAAGATTGCGCCACTTCACTCCAGCCTGGGCAACAGAGCAAGACTCCGTCTCAAAAAAAAAAAAAAAAAAGAAAGAGAGACTGAAGAAGGCCAGGTATGGTGGCTCACACTTGTAATCCCAGCACTTTGGGAGGCTGAGGCGGGAGGATCGCTTGAGCCCAGAAATTCAAGATCAGCCTGGGCAACATGACGAAACTCCTGTCTCTACCAAAAATACAAAAATTAGCCAGGCATGGTGGCACGTGCCTATAGTTCCGGCTATTCAGGAGGCTAAAGTGGGAGGATCACCTGAGCTCAGGAGGTCAAGGCTGCAGTGAGCTGTGATCAGGCCATTGCATTCCAGCCTGGGTGACAGAATGAGACCCTGTCAAAAAAAAAAAAGACTGAAGTAGAGAGAGATTAAATGTCTTGCTCAAGGTCACACAGCTAGTGAGCTGAGATTTGAACCCAAGCAAACTGGCTCAAGAGCCTGAGCTCCTAACCACTGTGCCTTTCTGGCCATGAGTTAGAGCTGGGTGTGAGTTAGAGCTGGGCATAGTTCTACGACTGAGACACATGGAATTTTCTCTCCCTAAAGATCGTCAGGAAAGATGAGGAAGACTTTGTGAACGCTGAAAATCTGATACAGGTCTCAGTTAATTTAGAAAGTTTATTTTGCCAAGGTTGAGGATGCACACCCCTGACATAGCCTCAGGAGGTCCTGATGACATGTGCCCAAGGTGGTCGGGGCACAGCTGGGTTTCATACATTTTAGGGAGACATGAGACATCAATCAATATGTGTAAGATGGGCCGGGCGCGGTGGCTCAAGCCTATAATCCCAGCACTTTGGGAGGCCGAGACGGGCGGATCACGAGGTCAGGAGATCAAGACCATCCTGGCTAACACGGTGAAACCCCGTCTCTACTAAAAATTACAAAAAACTAGCCGGGCGAGATGGCAGGCGCCTGTAGTCCCAGGTACTCGGGAGGCTGAGGCAGGAGAATGACGTAAACCCGGGAGGCGGAGCTTGCAGTGAGCTGAGATCCGGCCACTGCACCCCAGCCTGGGCGGCAGAGCAAGACTCCGTCTCAAAAAAAAAAAAAAAAAAAAAAAATATGTGTAAGATGCACATTGGTGATGCAGGATAACTGGAAGTGAGGAGGGGGCTTCCAGGTCATAGGTAGATATGAGACAAATGGTTGCATTCTTTTGAGTTTCTGATTAGCCTCTCCAAAGGAGGCAACCAGATATGCATTTATCTCAGTGAGCAGAGGGGTGACTTTAAATAGAATGGGAGGTAGGTTTCCCCTAAGCAATTCTCAGCTTGATTTTTCCCTTTAGCTTAGTGATTTTGGGGCCCCAAGATTTATTCTCCTTTCACAACTGGAAGGGAGAATAAAGGAGATCCTTTCCTCTCATCTCCTCTCCTCTCCCCTCCCCTCCTCTCTCCTCTCTTCTCCTTTCCTTTCCTTTCCTTTCCATTCCCCTTCCCTTCCCTTCCCCTTCCTTCCCCCCCCCTTCCTTCTTCCTTCCTTCCTTCCTTCATCTCTCTCTCTCTCTCTTTTGCTTTTTTTTTCTTAGTCCTGCTCTGTTGCCCAGGCTGGAGTGCAACGGAACTATACTTATTTCTTGACCACCTCTTATGTGTCCAGTGTTATGCTAGATCTTTCTACCTCGCACCTTTGCTGGAACACTGGAACTACTATAATCCCCTTCATAGAAATGAGAGAAATCAAGGCTTCCAGGGTGACTTAACTAAGGTCTCAGAACTGGGATTGGAGCCAATGTCTATTGTTTTCTAAAACCTACGCCACAGATGTAGAATAGTCCTGGGCCCTTCTTCTCCCACATTTCTCAGTTATGATGCCAAAGAGAGGGGCTCAGGTGCTCTCTTAAGAGCAGGGAAGGCCACTCCAGAAACTCTTGTACAGGAGAGAACTCCAGCCTCCCCAAATAGAAGGTGTTCCCCACACCTGCCAGAGTAGGGTTATACCCAATACATCAATCAGCATCCATCCCTCCACTGTTTATGGAGCACCTCTTGTGTGCCAGGAACTGTGTTGGACATACAGCAATGAAGGTGAAGGTCACAGTCCCTGTTGTTGGAGCTTACTCTCTAGCAGGGAACAGTCATGATACAAGTAATTACAAGCCTGAGAAGTGAAGGGAGCTCCAGGCTGATAACAGATATGGGCATTTTCCATGTATTTAAGGGTGTGAGGGCCCTTTCCAACCCCTTTGGGTTGAGAAGTTCGAATATGTAACTTAGTGTTCTTGGCCAAAGCTGAAAGCCAGCCATGCTATGGCATGAAATGAAAGAGGTTTCTATTTTCTTTATGTTCAAAGAGCAAGTTTTGATAGTCTCCCCAAGCCATTTCCGGCTTCATAGAGGATATAAATAAGCTAATGTTTATTGAATACTTCCTATGTGCCAGGTACTAGGCTACATAAACTTTTTATTAATACAGTGCGATAGAATCACAAGAAAATAATGTCTCAGCACAGAAGTAGCAGGGGGAGGGGGGCGATTAAGTCTGTCTAGCTGGGAGAAGGGAACCTAGGAAAGTTTATCTCAGATGCCACCTGAATAGGTTTTGTTTTGTTTTGCTTTTTTGAGATGGAGTCTCTATCTCCCAGGCTGAGGTGCAGTGGTGCAATCTCAGCTCACTGCAACCTCTGCCTCTTGGGTTCAAGTGATTCTCCTGCCTCAGCCTCCTAAGTCACTGGGATTACAGGCTCCCGCCACCACACCCAGCTAACTTTTTTGTATTTTTAGTGAGACGGGGTTTCACCATGTTGGCCAGGCTGGTTTAGAACTCCTGACCTTGGGTGATCCACCCACATTGGTCTCCCAAAGTGCTGGGATTATAGGCGTGAGCCACTGCGCCTGGCCTTAAGCTGGGTTTTATTTATTTATTTATT